>NC_057935.1:1645000-1750000 GCF_018555375.3 Anguilla rostrata
CCAGCTGCAGCAGACAGACGTGTATCAATCACTCCCGACAGAATGGGATTTTAAGGTCAGGTGCACACTGCATGCATAAATCCACAATTACCGTCCGCATTAATGCTGAAATTGTACACGTCTTCAGGACGCACAGAAAATGGGTCACATTATTTATGAGGCATGTTTCAGTCGCTCAATAATTTAACTTCAGACTAAACTGCCGATCTGTCTGATAGGACACGCATGCATGGGCTCACAGTTTCCGTCAGTGTAATCCAGCAGTGCTGCTCATGCCAGATTGCTTTGTAGATGAATATGTTTTAGGGCTGATCTGAATTGTGTTGGCAGTAGAACTGAATGGTTTATATTCGCAGAAAGGACCTAAATGACTGGGGACTTCATCTCAGACCTCTCTCTCTCTCTCTCTCTCTCTCTCTCCCTCTCCCTCTCTCTCTCTCTCTCTCTCATACTGCAGTGATATGTCTCTCCATCTCAGCAGACGGGAGTTTTCATAGACACACGTTCACATGCACGCGGCACATATACTTCATTCGGTTTGTGTCCGGGCTGCAGAAGCGCAGCCTCTCTGGGCTGTGACTCCCCCTGTCAGGACTGGCCTTGCCGTTCCTTCATAAACACGGAGCAGAAGGATGTCTGTGCTTGCGTATGTTCTTCGTTCCGGTGTTCACGCTGTGATTGTCGCTATGCAGTATACAGAGGAAGTGGTGTCTTTGTGTGTCGGATCTTCATGATGACTCTCTTGTCTCTGATGAATATCAGTGATGATGTCATGCCTTTCTTTTGCCTCACTCTGAAAACCCTTCTCTCTCTCTCTGTCTTTAATCTTGCATGGCACCATGCTAGGGGCACTTATATGATTACAGCTTTGCATAGATCTTGTGCTGCTTACTTACCGTGTGAAATGCACTTTTGTATGTAGATTTGGCATCTGCATGTAACATAAGTGTTGACAATAATATCTGATGAGATTTTTTTTTTTCCGCAAGTATTTTTAAAAAACTGACATCTGAATGCCAGTGTATCAAGGTAAAAGCACCTTTACAATGCATCTTTTACTCCATGCCAACAGTGGAAAAAGCAAGCTAACAAACGCACACGCAAAGCTAGACTATACCAGGAGTGCAAGACATGCTTGAATGCGTTACATTGATTGTAGTAAGATAGATACATTAATATAAGAGCAGTTTTTTGAAGCCAGACTCCGGTACCGCTTTGCGCGAGCTACAGCACCGCTCTGAGCAATGTTCTCTGACACTTCCCGAGTTGGTTGCTAGGAAACAGCTCGTGGAACGACATTTCCTTGAACAGCCGAACAGCTGTCTACGTAATCAGATCATTAAGACCGTTGAATGCAATAATTGATATCATGTTTGTCTAAACGCAATACATGTATATGAAACATATTTGAACGCTGGGGTTAATAAACACCGAGGCGCGTTCAACGCATCGTTACTTACTTACTTGTATAAGAGGCAATTACATTACAATCTTGTCACGTACTAAGCCTTGATGGATACATTCATTAAAGCCTGTGGTGGGCCTTGCTGGCATTTACGTTTATGCGGTACAATTTGTGTCACACGCATCAGTAAATAAGTTATTCAAGAGAAGCCATGCATTTGAGACCCGCTGGATTGAGAAGATGAGAAAGGTCTTTACATGGTAAAGGTGACGGTAGACTACAATGCGATAGCTTCCGTGATCGCTTCTCGATACTTCAGCACCTTGGAGAGTTCCATCACCGCTGATCTGAATTACCTGCTTTTCAATTTTAGAACTGAAGCTACCGAGGTCTTTTTGAGAGTAGGACTCTTTAAATTACGTATTTTGTGAGAAAGATACCTTCCCGTCCAAGTGATTGTCAACGATAACACTTGAGAGGCTTGGGAGAGAGAAACTGCTATCATACCGCCCAGACAGAGTGTTGAGCGCGCGTGCATTAATTTCCCCCATAATCTAACAAGATTTTTCCCGAAAAGTAACAGCTCATATTAACAGAAAATGATTCATTCAGAATCCCAGGCAATATAACAATTCTGCTGCACACTCAGCAAAAGTTTAAACGACCAACGATGTAGGCGTAAACGCATATATAATACGGCAGGGAAAATGACACTAGCGCTAGAAATAAGTCTATATATTTCATGCCCTGCAAGAACAACAAAAATATGCGAACAAGCTCTTCTTTTCTGTGGCCTCATGTAGGCCTATCTTCATTTTTCTAAGAACGGATGTTCACGTTAGTTTTTTCCCTTGTATATGAAGGCCTACATTTTTTACCTCAAGAACGAGTTCATTGTGCCAATGAAATATCGCCATCTATGGGACTCGAGAAGGAAAGGTAGAAATTAAATTCATAATCACATCAGACGGCAAAATTAACTTAGGCAACATTTATCCGGTATCTGGTTGAAAAAAATATTATAAGGAACAAATCAATAGCCATGTAGGGCAAACTAGGTATTTTGTTCAGACTTGAACTGGGACAGTTTTCAACAAATAAGTTTCATATTTATTTTTGCTCGTTCTCAACCTGACAGTTTGTGGCTACACGCGCATCAGAACTCCATGCTGTTCCATTGGCGTCGCGTGAGTGTGGACACAATGGCGCGAGGTCACCTCGGAGACTGGGCACGGAGCTGCATCGTAAGCACATCTCCGCACGAGAGCTTTTGCATCGTTTGTCCCGCGTGCCCGGAATATTTGCAGCAGCAACAGACTTGTGGATGTGCTGAGTCTGAACTGCTCTGACCGTAGATGTCTACGAAACGGCATCACTCACGACTATTTAAAGTTCTGATTCCGATATGTGCCAGTATACTATAGAGAAGTGCCAAGTCATTGCAATTCTCGTGCAGCATCCATTAGTAAATGAGCATTTATTTTAGAATCGAGGACAGGTATTTCACATTAGTTTGTTTAATCGATAAATACAGCCACACCCGTTTGTTTTCAGTCCGCTGAAAAAGGACAGAATCAAAGCTAGTTTTTTGACATCGTACCAGGGGTGTTAATATTTAAACATCTGAATTATCTGATTTAGTGCCAACCGGCTTGTTACAGCCTCGCTCTTGCTCCAGTTAGGAGTTCCATATATACAGAATAAGCTCCCCCTCAACCCCCACTCCCCAGTAGAATCCCATCTGACCGAGCAACTGGCAGTGGATATGACGGAGACGCAGCTTCCTGCTACCCGCGGGGCCTGCAAGCTGGCCTCCGATAAAGACACCGGCGTCTCCTTCTCACCCGGTGCTCCGCTCCGCGACCCGACCCAGCTGTCTCACTGTGGAGACACTGTGGCTGCAGAAATATGAAACCTGATTAATTATTGATCTGCGATGATCCGAACTGAATTAGCCAGCAGTGAAATCAATTCTGTTCACCCACAGCCTCCACCCGCCCAAATACTTTTATTACGCGGCCTACAGCCTCAGGCCCACCATTACAAATTTAGAGATCCGGCCAAATATCTAGTGCGCGAGTGCCTAACTGAAACAAAGGCGTCAGTTTGGTCGGCGACGCTCTATTTTCGGCTCCAATAACTGTGAGAGCGCGCAAAGCTCAGATAAACGTTATGACTCCCGGGAGGTAAATTTCGGGTTTGCACTAATGTTCGCCGCTGATGATGCCAGCTGAGAGCTTTTTTTTGGTGGCGCGTGGAGAAGACGCGGGCAGGGGACTGAGAAGTGACAGCCGGCAGAGAGGCCGAGGGAAAGACCCCGCCCCCGCTGGCAGTGCGCTTCCCGCCGGATTGTGAATGGGCTGGGCTCCGTGCTCCACCTGCGCTGGCGCGAGGTTCTGAATGAGACGCAGCGGCGGCATATGGCCGGCGTCTGTGCGGGCAGAGGGAAGGGCCTCCTGTTTACCACACGGAGAGGGACACTCGGCGTGATTTTGGCAGGGGTGCAGTGGGAATGGGAAAAGGGGGGGAGGAGGGGTTTGGATTTCGGCCTCTGGGGGGATGTAGCAGACAGGAAATGATAGGCACGTCCCTGCTCGTGATGGAGCAGCTGAAGTGTGGTTAGCTGCGCCGTAACGTTAGCTGAGTTCATTTGTAGCCTTTTCTCTCAGTGTGTCTGCAGTATGTATTTGCAGTTGTTTAACTAGAATAATGCAGTGAGGTCCACCAAAACCACCCAAGTTTGAGAGCTCATCTGAAAATGACACCACTTCCCAGCCCAAGGAAGCTGAATTGTGTTGTGTCGGTGCTGCCCTCTGCTGGCCAACAGCAGAACTCCCAGCAGCTGATTTTCCCCTGTGATCCAGGCTTCAGGCATTTTATTCAAAACCCACCCCCTAGTATTCACAGCCGGCTGCACCCAGACACTGTAGCTGTGCTTATTCTGCTCCACACAGGACATGAGGGTGTGAACCAATGCCTTTTAAAGTGAATACACACACACATGCGCACACACACACACACAACAGCCAAGATCTGCCTCACACCACACCCATGCTCCACTTCCCACACCATGCAGGCTCTGCCTCTTGCACCAACCAGGCTCCACCTCCTGCACCAACCAGGCTCCGCCTCCCACACAGCCAGGCTCCGCCTCCTACAGTAACCAGACTCCGCCTCCCACGCCAGCCAGCCAGTCCCTGCCTCTCTGTATCTCCAGCTACCTCTACTTTCAGCTCTGCTTCAGAGTCATTTATTTCTGTCCTGTGGCACTAATGCAGTTCAGAAATCCATAAGCAGGAATGAAAGCCAGAACCATCACCAGCACCCCAGGGTTGCCTCCCTCTGCCCTGTTCAGACAGCAACTCTCCTGAGGAAAAAAATAGCTCCATGGATACAACCAAATGTTGTGTAACAGCACCATCCTCTGGCCAAGCTTTAGTATTACAACTCATCACAAATTATATAAAGCTTGCGTTCATAATTATGGGAAAAATATACATAGACATACAAGGGACGCTTGTCACTCTGTTCAGATAATAATACACAGTTGAAGGTATGTAGATAAAGTTCATCAGTAATTATGATTTGTGAGAAAAAAACTGAGTACATTACATATGAACACTGTTGTCCACAATCTTATGTAGTGAATTTACAGCGTGGTCATTACTGTTACAGTGATGCAGTATTCATGCTGAGGTGGGCTGTTGACGGACAGCTTTATGATTGTCATGGAGACACAGCTCTGTGCAGGACAGAGAAGGCTGAAAAGTGGGTGGGGCATACATGTGGGCGGGGCTGTGTTGCCATGGAACTGGCAGCCTGACCTTCATAGCTTCAGCTGACACAGCTGCTTTAGTGGTGAGGCAACAAGCACCAGAAATAACACACTTACACTCTTACTGTAAACACACACACACACTTACACTCTTACTGTAAACACACACACACACACTTACACTCTTACTGTAAGCACACACTTACACGCTTACTGTAAACACACACACACACACCTAAACACTCACACACTATACACACACACACTTGCATTCTTACTGTAAACACACATGCACACACTTACTGTATACACACACACACTTACACACATACACGCACACACTTACATACTCACACACATACTGTATACACACATACACACACACGCGGACATACACATACTGTATACAGATACACACACACATACTGTATACACACATACACATACTGTATACACACACACACACACAGGTATACACATATTGTATACACACATACACACTTGCATACACATACTGTATTCACACATACACTCACACTTACTGAATACACATGTATACGCACACACATACACATGCATACACACCACACGCACACACGGATACACGTACATACTCTTACAAATAGTACACACTCAAACACATATATCCAAATACTCATGCGTGCAAACATACACATATACATACATACACAATGTGCACACACATACATACAGAACACATTCACAGAACACATACATATTCATATATAGACCCATACACACACACGCTCAAACACAATTCATGCTACACTGAGCTGGTCCTTCAAACATTGGCTATATTCAAATTTGCAATTATTAAAAGTAGTGGTGTAATTGGCAGCTTAATTATATTTCGGAGCTTCTGATGTCTAAACTTCAGAGGAAATGGAATTTAAATATGCTCAGAGAGCTCATTTATTTATAAAAGCTAATGGATTCAGCAGCACTCTGGAGTACAAACAGCTCTCCGTGCAGTTAAGGTTATTCTTTGGACTGTTGTGTCGTGTGTCGCAGAATCCGGACACTAAATGAAGACACCGTGATAAAACGGTGAATAATATTTATATTTTACACATTTAGCAGCCAGAGGGCTTCTGATGAGCGGTGCCACTGGGGTTAAAGGTCGCACGCGTGTTTACTGTAGCGCTGAGCGGTTAGCATAGTTAGCATTGGGGGCAGCAGTGGGACGGCGTTTATGCACATCTCAGAGTCCCAGAACCAAGGCCTCATGGGAAAACACTGGAATTCTAAAGCCTTGTAAAAAAAACCACAGGCTTATGCCTCTCCTTGCATTCTCCAGACTGGTCCTAAGAGAGACAGACGTCTCTGTAAGTCTGTGAGTCTGAGTCGCCCGTCGCGGGGCTGCAGTACAGTTAGAGCGAGAGAACGCGTGTCAGAGAGGCGTGTACGTGAGCGTTTACACGTTCAGAAATTCATCTCAGAACGCTGTCCGTCAGGCGGACAGGAAGCGGCTCTGTAAACAGCGGTCGCTCAGTCTCGCCAGTCCCGGTGCTTTGCTCTTGACCCAAATTCTATCTCTGCACGCACGCACACCTAAATATCCGCCCGTCTGATTGGCCGGGCCTGCAGCCGAACAGGAAGTGGCAGGCTGTTTATCTGTCTCAGGCCCCGCCGCCCAGCTGAGCGTGATTGGGTGCGCTGGAAATGTGACACGACCAATGAGGCCCGGCGGGGCGTGGCCCAGAGCGCCAACACAGAGCGGCTGCGGGGGGGGGGGGGGGGGGGGGGGCACGGGGGGGGGGTGTGTGCGGACAGACTGTACAGCACATGAAAGCTCAGTCAGTTCTTTTACTCAGCCTCTCAGTTGAGGCTGAATATTGTTAAAATATTTCCAGGCATACACTGATAATGAGTACACACACATATACACACACACACACATACATACACACAACGTAGTCTAGTAGTAGTCACTGGCTCTCCTGTACACACTGTGTGGCATGTAGGGTGTCAAATAGTCACCAGCTTCCCCTGTAGTACTGTGTGGCCCGTGGGCTATGAAATAGTCACACGCTACCTCAGGGCATTGTACATGTGGGACAACAGAAAGAGCTGCCATTTGGGTGGCTGTTGTGTGGATGACTGCTCAAGCCCTTCATTTTGTGACTTTGTGTCTCAGTTCCTCCCTCGAGCGAATCGCACTGCCCCCCCTTTAAACAGAAGCCTCTTTTCTAGCCCAGTCACGCTCAGATAATCTTTCTCCTTCAATCCGTCATACCGCAGGAACTACAGGGGGAAGATCTGGCATTGGAAAATGTAAATAAAAACACTTTCGGCAGCTGATGCTGCAAGAGGGATGACCAGAACATGGATTGATTAGAAGGATGCCACTTTTCAGCAAGATTAAACTACAATAAATGACACAAGCATCAGAGAGAGAGAGAGTGTGTGTGTGTGTGTGTGTGTGTGTGTGTGTGAGAATGAAAGACTCATATTTATAGCCTGTCCGAGGAGGTGGTACACACACACACACACACACACACACACATGTATGCATACACTCACAGAAAGACACATGGACGCACACTCACACACACACACACACACACTCACACACTCACTGACACACACACACACACACACTCACAGACACAGACACACACGCACACACACTCACTCACACACACACACAGCGGCTGAGCGGAGAGTTTGATCACTCATGATTTCTGCAGTGATTCAGGGCCGTACTGGCCTGTACTGGGTCCTCTGTGCTGTTCTCAGATCTGGAAGTATCCCCCGCCCCCCCCCCCGCCCGGTGCCCCACTCTGACTGCGCGGTACACTACCCTACAGCAGAATGAGTCAGAGCCAATGGCCTCTTCCCGAAATAGAGCTGCACCCCCACAGAGGACCTAGCTCTGTGGCTCCAGAGGAGAGGGCACCCTCTCGCAAAATATGAGCAGAGAGCAGCGGCAGTGAGACCGCTCTGGAGTCCCATCACCTGTCGGTGTGTCCCCTGTTACCTGTCTGTGTGTCCCCTGTCTGTCACCTGTACCTGACTGTCACCTGTTACCTGTCTGTGTCACCTGCTACCTGTCTGTGTCCCCTGTCTGTCACCTGTACCTGACTGTCCCCTGTCACCTGTCTGTGTCACCTGTTACCTGTCTGTGTGTCCCCTGTCTGTCACCTGTACCTGACTGTCACCTGTTACCTGTCTGTGTGTCCCCTGTCTGTCACCTGTACCTGACTGTCCCCTGTTACCTGTACCTGACTGTCCCCTGTCTGTCACCTGTACCTGACTGTCACCTGTTACCTGTCTGTGTGTCCCCTGTCTGTCACCTGTACCTGACTGTCACCTGTTACCTGTCTGTGTGTCCCCTGTCTGTCACCTGTACCTGACTGTCCCCTGTCACCTGTCTGTGTGTCCCCTGTCTGTCACCTGTACCTGACTGTCCCCTGTCACCTGTCTGTGTCCCCTGTTACCTGTCTGTGTGTCCCCTGTCTGTCACCTGTACCTGACTGTCACCTGTTACCTGTCTGTGTCCCCTGTCTGTCACCTGTACCTGACTGTCCCCTGTCACCTGTCTGTGTGTCCCCTGTCTGTCACCTGTACCTGACTGTCCCCTGTCACCTGTCTGTGTCCCCAGTTACCTGTCGGTGTGTCCCCTGTCTGTCACCTGTACCTGACTGTCCCCTGCCACCTCGAGCCGCTGGGGCCTCTGCTGGCTCCACACACAGATGCCCATTCGTCCTGCCCGCTGTGGGGTGATTGAAGGGGGTTGGGCATCTCTGCCAGCATGTGTGTGTGTAGGACAGCATGAGCGCTGTCACACACAGGGCTGTGAAATGCTCCAATCACAGCGCAGATTCAGTTAGGCTGTGATTTACATCCTGTCTGTGGAGGCAGCAGTGAGCCACTGCTTCTCCACTCTCTGCACACCACTCCCCCTCTCTGTCCCTCCTCTCTCTCTCCCCCTCTCTGTTCCTCCTCTCTCTCTCCCCCTCTCTGTTCCTCCTCTCTCTCTCCCCCTCTCTGTTCCTCCTCTCTCTCTCCCCCTCTCTGTTCCTCCTCTCTCTCTCCCCTCTCTGTTCTCCTCTCTCTCTCTCCCCCCTCTCTGTTCTCCTCTCTCTCTCCCCCTCTCTGTTCCTCCTCTCTCTCTCCCCCTCTCTGTTCCTCCTCTCTCTCTCCCCCCTCTCTGTTCCTCCTCTCTCTCTCCCCCCTCTGTTCCTCCTCTCTCTCCCCCCCTCTGTTCCTCCTCTCTCTCTCCCCTCTCTGTTCCTCCTCTCTCTCTCCCCCCTTCTGTTCCTCCTCTCTCCCCCCTCCTCCCTCTCTCCTCTCTGTCCCTCTCTCTCTCCCTCTCTGCCCTTCTCTCTCTCTCCCTCTCTGCCCCTCTTTCTCTCACTCCCTCTCTAGTTGTGTAACCTGGTATCTGGGTCCCCACAATGTGCCCGTGAGTTGTGTAACCTGGTATCTAGGTCCCCACAATGCTGTGTCTGTACTGCACCAGACTTTGGCCTCCAAGCTGAAATATTTCAAATTCTTTCAGCCGTTCAGAGACGCTCTGATATCACAGGATAAAATTAGTCCAGGAGGTGAGTGCAACTTAGCATGAAGGTCTGAATGTGCTACATCCGAGGGGACCCAAGATTTTTAAATATTCTTGCTTCTAAAGTGAAAAAATAGATTAGGCAACTGAAGAGAAATCAACCTTGAATGTTTTCTGTACTTCTTTATATCTATTGCTCAATGGAAAAAGGCTAAATGTTGAATATGTGCAAAGTAAAGTAAGTCCTACTTCTGAATTAATTAAATAGCCCAGATTGCAAAAATACAAAAAATGAGACGATGTGATTGGACGAAGTTCCGATTTTGCAGCCGTTTAAAAATTAGTTTTTTGCTTGATCAAGTCTAGGCGCTAAAAAATATGTCTTGCATAGCAACATTCTGCTTATCTGCTGACCAATCAGAAGCCGGGAAAGCCATGGCATGTGCACATATGAGGCTCTGCAGACTGCCACGCCCGTTATTCTCAGTCAGAAGGCCCTGCAGACTGCCCTTGTTCTCAGCGCTGCTGCGGCTGTTTACGGTGCTGCTGTCCCTGGGCGAGCAGGCGGCACTCCTGCAGAAATAAACCCTGTCCTGCGAACGCTGCCTCTGCTCCAGTCCTGAACATAACAGAGAACCGTCTCTACCCAGCACGCCACACCCAACATCTACAGCATACGCACACACACAACCACACGCACACGCACACTCTCTCTCATACGCATACGCACACACACACACAACCACACGTGCAGATAGACGCATACGAACACAAATAAACAAGCCAACTGACATGTACAGACACATACTCTCACACGCACACACACACACTCTCTCTCTCACACGCACACACACTCTCTCACACATGCACACACACACACACTCTCTCACACACACACACGCACACACACTCTCACACGCACACACACACATTCCTCACACCAGGCCGTTAGGGGAGACAGTTTCAGGGGCGTTCTGCGCTCTCTGGTCTCTGATACACCCCGAGAATAAACCCCTCCCAAACACAGCCCAGCTCCCAGCCCTCATCCTGTCCTGTCCCGTCCAACACGAATCGAAACGACGCCCCTGTGACGCCCAGCCCCGCCCGCCCCCCCCCCCCCTCCCCCGCAGAGGGCTGCTCCTCTTCGAGCTGCAGTATAAATCTGCGCTGGTTGCGTGCCGATCGATGAGGCTGTTTAAGAGAGAAGCGCACAGATACAGGCGATAAAGGGCTTTTCTGCAGGCTGCTGTGGGCTGGGAGGACGTCCACTCCGTTAATTAAGAGCGCGTTCCGCTGAAAATCGAGGGCGTTAATTATACACCCTGATGACCCGAGAGACCCCAGCTTCCCCTCCTCAGTGAGGGGGGGCAGTCAGCTGCTCCAGCGGGGACAGGAAACGCATCACCTCTCTCACGTGGGAAAACTTCCTCTCTTCCTCCTCTCCTCTCCTCTCGTTCTGTCATCCTGTCTTTTTCTGGAATACAGGTCACAGACCCCACAGAGGCCCGATTCCCCTAAATACACACACACACACACACACACTCAAACAGACACACACACTCGCATATAGACCCAAAGACAGACACACACACACTCAAAGACACATTCACACTCACACAGACTCTCTCATTGAGACACATACTTACTGTGACACACACACACACACACACACACACACTTAGCCATCATCACCACCTGACTGCCTCCCCACCACAGCAAGCTGTTCTCTGACACACAGTTAATTAATGAGACACTGCTCTCCGCTCTCTCTCTTTCTCTCTCTCCCTCTCTATCTCTCTCCCTCTCTCTCTCTGTCTCTATCTCTCCCTCTCTCTCCCTCCCTCAGCGACACTTTGTCCAGCTAAAATTACAACTATCTACTCACAGAGAGATAGCAAGAGAGGATGGGGGGGCAGGAGGGGTGGGGTAGAGGGCCTGGCTGGGACACGTCACACAGTGAATTCCCCAACACCCCCCTGTCCCTCTCTCTCTACCCACAATGCCCTGCTGTTATCCTGGGTGTCCCTCTCCCTCTACCCACAACGCCCTGCTCTCATCCCTCCCCCCACCCTGCTGTACCCCCAGCGCTGGAGTAAAGACGGCAGCCCCTCTTATTCAGGCAGAGCGGGCTCCTGCCGGGGTGAGAATGTGAGTGTGTGTGTGTGTGTGTGTGTGTGTGTATGTTTGCATATGTATGAGTGTGAGTGTGCGTGTGCTTATGTGTGTGTGTGTGTGTGTATATGTTTGCATATGTATGAGTGGGTGTGTGTGTGTGTGTGTGTGTATATGTGTATGTGTGTGTGTATGCGTATGTGTATGTATGTACATTTATGTGTGTGTCTGTGTCCTTGGGCTCAGCTGGGATTAGCCTCTCTCTCTGCCCTCCCAAGGTGAGCATCAACTGGGAAGGGATCCCCAGGGGGTGGGGCCACCGCCAGCCCCGCCCCCGGCCCCGCCCCCCTGTACCCAGGGGAAGGGGCTCAGAGTAATGAACACACAGTCAAGGAAAGGGTTGGGTCCAGATGGGACCCAACAGCTAATTCACTTAGTGACTTCACTTTTCCAGTCAGATTGAATTGCTTTGCAATTTAATTGTTGCTTTGAAGACCTCAATTCAGAAGTAAGAAGATGGTGACTGAGTCGTGCATATCGCAGTATTCTCAGTAAAAATGCAGTTTCTGATTGGTGCTACTATAAAATGGTCGCTGGTTCTCCTGTAGTTCTGTGTGTGGTCTGTAGGGGGCAGAATAGTCACTGGCTCTCCTGTAGTGCTGTGTGCCCTATGTGGTGTAGAATAATCTTTGGTTCTCCTGTAGTACTGTGTGGTCTGTAGGGTGTACAATAGTCGCTTGATCTCCTGTAGTACTGTGTGGTGCTAGCTCATTTTAGAGACCAACACACTCCTTATACTGCACCCTTATGTCATACAACCAGTTACATAAAAGATTTAGCAGCCAGCGCTGCTTGTGCAGTATGTTGATAAAAAGCTGTTTGTGCCTAACAGAACGTCGCAGTCTTACGCAGACGTGTGTGTGTTCTTACCAAAGGGCTCAGTGACTAGCGCTAAGCTATGTTTCTTTAGATGACAAGCGGGGGAGAGGGAGGGAGGACTGTGAGATAGAGAGAGAGGGAGGGAGGACTGGGAGATAGAGAGGAAGGGAGAGAGTGGGAGATAGAGAGAGAGGGAGGGAGAGAGAGTGTGAGGGAGAGAGAACCACTGTACAGATAAATGGTGCAATGTGTACCTTGTTCAGCTTGTAAATGTTATAATTACAGTTAACTAAGTGCTTTCAGTAGTCAGGGAAAAGCTTTAAATCCAGCCATTTGAATATGTATATATATTTTTTTGTTGTTATGCATATAATGATTTGGCAATATTTACTGTCTGTATTCCATTGCCAATAATGCATATTGAATTGAATTAAAAATTGAGAAAGAGGGGGAGAGTGGGAGATAGAGGGAGGGAGGGAGAGAGGGAGTGGGACGGTGAGAAAGAGATGGATGGAGAGAGAAAGAGGGAGAGAGAGAGAGAGTGGCAGAGAGGGAATGAGAGAGAGAGACAGCCCATAATGAGCGTAAATAAATGATGAACGGTCTTTAGGAGAATGCGCACGTTTTGTCGGTTGGACCGTGTTTGTGCTGGGGTCCGTTTGGGGAGCGCGGGAGTGGCCCTAAAATTCAGCGCCGTCCGTCAGAGGAAGCAGCCCCGCCCCGCCCCGCCCCGATGACAGAGCGAGCGCCGAAGCGAAGCGCCTCCCGAGCAGCGCAGGGCGAGGAGCGGCTCGGCCCGGTCTGTCTACGCAAGCTCGGGGAAAACCCGCCAGCCCTGCGTGTGCTCGCCGTCCCCCCCAAACCCTCTGCGGACCCGCGAAAACAAGTTCAGCACCGCAGGCGAAACGCACAGGACAGGCGGGGGATAGACAGGTGTCCAAAACCAAGAGATGATAAAAACTGGCACACCTCGGAGGCTGCTGCCCGATGCCGAGGCCGTCGGCGCCAGACGAGCTCCACTCTCACAGAAACACCGGGCGAAGTGTGGCGCGTTGGGTCTTCACCTGCGTCGGGACTTTAACTACACTTCATAAAGTAATCAATCACAACATGCTTAAAGCCATTCCTTCAGCTGTCCCCAGCCATCTGGCCAAATCCTCCCCCCCCCCCCAAATCCTACCAACTCTCACTCTCTGTCCCTCCCCCCTCCCTCTTATTTTCTGTCTTTCAATCTTCCCTCCCCCGGGTTTCGTAAAGGCTTCAGTAAATGTAAATTTTCGGCTGGGAAAGGCGCTGCGTCGGCTGAATTTTCCTCACCTTTAGTCACGAGAAAAGCCCGGAAAAAAACCTGCTCTCCTGAAAAAATAAACGCTAACACATCAGCGCTCCAGAGCACAGATTATTCGTACATCCTAAGGATGTGTAGAAAATGTGTTAAAGGCGGGTTTTCACTGCATGCAGTGACAATTAGATCAAAATCACGTGATGAAGAGGTCATTGTGCACGGTTGGGTTATGGGGTTCAGGGTGAGATTGGGCATGGTTATTTTATAATATTTTATAAAATAAAAAAAGTTTTTAAATCCTGCATATTATGCCTTATAAAGGCATTATAACAAAATATGTTGGTAATAGTTGTGCAGTCACAGGGATGCCTATGTCACACTGCTGAAATAGCGTCACCTTTGGAAGGATTTGTGGTGCAGTATTGGTAATGTACCCATCTCTTATCTATTCTGTATAATAATAAGAAGAATAACCTTATTTGTAATGCGAAAATTGCAGAAAGCACAGAGCAAGCTAATGGGACATCATAAAAGCGAAACAATAAAACAATTAGGGTAATGAATTCAACATCAAGGCTGATAAATCAATAAAGGCAGCCATCGCCCAAAACTAAAAATAAACAAGTATGCCTCGCGCAGCTAAAAGGTGGCTTATAACTGTGCATTTTCACGTAGATTTAAAAGAAGACAATAAAATCAATACAAGGATAGGCAGAGTAAAATAAACCTGTCTAGCCTCCAGTCCCCTGCCTCTGAAATATTCATGTGTTTCATTCTTGCCAACCTCATTTCTTTGGCTGTCCCTGAAACAGTTGAGAGTGAATTTATGTTTTCTGTAATTTCTCTTCTGCAACAGCACTTGTGCTTGTCTCTGGATTACCCGAAATGCCTCCAATGCGCTTTTCTCCTGACTTTATTTATGCCTGCATTCAATTCGCAGCTGTTTCATTTCATACTTCATCACTGTAACCCCCCCCCCCCTCCCTGGCCTCTAATTCTGCACCTGCAACCTGGCCTCTGATTCCGCACCTGTAACCTGGCCTCTGATTCTGTACCTGTACTTGCCTCTGTTCACACCTGCAACCTGGCCTCTGATTCTGCACCTGTAACTTGGCCTCTGGTTCCGCACCTGTAACCTGGCCTCTGAGCAGTCAGAAGCTGCCAGCTGAGGGTGCACAGTCGAGATGATAAGTTCCCTGCATGTGTTGATACTGGATGCTCTGTAGTAACGGTCATGGTTTTGTCTGAGATAACTCCCCGCTCTTGCACACAATCAGCATCACTCCTGACTGAGAACGAGGTGTTCTGGGCCGGGACAGCAGATGTTCTCTGTGTGTTTGGCCTCTTATGCGCTGCGCCCACTGATTCTTGTGCTAATACGGCGATGATGATGAGCCTGCGGGCGTCCGGTGGAACGTGGCGGTGAGTCTGTGCGGCAGGAGCGCGCTTGTTTTCCTGACAGCACACAACAGCAGCAATCAGCACCTTAGGCCCAATCATCAGGAGGGTGCGAGCGTCGGGGGATCTGAGCCGACGGCGTGCACACGATAGCGGCCTGGAGTGGAGCTCGTTCACAGTCATCACAGAGCGGTCCAGGACGCCCACCGCCCAGCGCGAGTGACTCAGCTCTCCACGGCAACACGATGGCCGCCGCCATTTTGTTCAGTCCTGCTGATGTCCCACTCTGCACACGTCACTGGCAAGAGATGAGGGAAGGGTCGGGGATTCTGGTTTGGGGTAGGTCGCCGTGCTGACTCGGCTTGTGAGCTGCCGGCAACCAATTGGAGGCGAGGCAGCGCACACATAACCTGCTCCTGCCATTGGCTGGCTGGGACCAATCACGCAACTCCGCACAAAAACTCCCTGGCTGACGTCCAATCACATTTCCTCTTGCTATTGTGCGGTAAAGTACACTTTATTATCAAGCTGGGGGGGCCAGGAAAACACCTTCCATTCCAGTAATACTCCCCCCCCCTTAGTCTCCCTCTATGGACCAGCTCCCAAATCTGACCACTGCTGTTCCCATTTAGCAACATTAACAGCGATTTACGCTTTTGGCCGGTCTTCAACTCCGCTGCCGTTTTTAGAGTTCTGTTGGCCTGGAAGTTGCGCCACAGATGTGAACAAGTACTTAAAAAGCGACAAAACGATGATGTACTGAACTGAAATGGCTGAAGAGACCGTATGTGAGCCGTCTACCCGGCGCCCAAGCGCATTAAAACTACAGTCACAGCACGTCAGGCCAAAATACTCACACATAACAAAAACATCATTCTGCCACTATTGTGTACAAAACTGTAAAAAAAAAATTTTTTAAACATTTGCCCTGTTTTAAGTATCGGTCCACTAGCCCCTTGTGTGTCGTGTGAGTTCAGCAGAATAACCTGAGAGAAACACAAATCACAGCAGTCCCTGCTGACAGCGCCCCCTGCAGGGCAGGCTGAATCATTGCTTATTTTCAATTATTCAAACTGAATCGCGCAGACAACACAAACACCAGAACCAATGGCCCATTAAATTCTCTCAGACGCCGCCTACCCTCCCGGCTGAGGGTTCATTAGAGCGCAGATTCATCTGCCTCCTCCTGAAAGCCCCTAAAAGCGTCACCCTGAGCCTTGGGCCAGGCAGACTGGGGCTGAGCTGCAGCGACGGCTCTTTAATGGCTGTACAAAGGGTGGCATTCAGTGAGTATCGGCTTCATCTGCTCCAGTAAGCCCCTGCAGTGCTGAATAAACACTGCTGTGGACTCACAACTTATTTTATCTTTACAAAGCATTTACCCTTTTTAGCTTTAATTATAGCATTGCCAGGAGCCCTGATAAGAAACAAAACAACTGTTCCCAGTAATAATAATGGATTATTATATATATATATATATATATATATATATAATAATCCATTTACACACACAGTGCGTTTCATATCAGGATGTGAGATGCTGCCGCCATTAGTGTGTGTCCCCCACCCAGGCGATTCATGGCAGCCATTTTGTGCCACAATGCTCACCGCACATGAGCAAATGCACATCTCATTCAGCTCATCTGGATCAATTAGCGTAGGAGGAAACAGAGCCCAGACCATTAAATGGATATAAACGATTTAATCAATGACAAGAAGCCATATGAAAATTTTTATTTTATTTTTTTCCAAATTCTGGTCGTATGGTCTCAGCAAAACCAAGCCAAAGACTCTTTATGAGCTATTTCTATTTTCTATTTATATGACTAAATCACAACTGAACATTTCTGAACATTTCTTTCTGCCAAATAAATGTAATGTAATGTAAACCTGTTTTATTAATTTTACGATCAGTTAAACTCACACAGCCACTGAGCCGAAGGACACTTCAAGTGCAGCTTGTGCAGGCAGATTGTAGGACAACCACTTGACCAGATGGGGTCGCTGGTGAGCCATGAGAGACGCACTGAAATCAAATGCAGTTCAAACATGTATTTGAGCACCATGATGCCTGTATATAGCGTTCATAGGGACAAGTTACTGGCTGAGATGTTATTTCAGACAGTCATTACAAAGCACTAGGATAGATAGCTCACTTCAAGAAAATCCAGATCTTGCTTCGTGGCTACAGGAAGTAAATAAGTAGTAGCAGCAGTAGTAGTATGTCAAAATGTTTCAGTTGTATGTTGGGGGAAATTTATAAAACTAGCAGCATATGTAAAACTAGGTCGTAATCTAAATCAATTTCTGAATCTCTTCGGTGTGGCTCTTGCCTGTCGTTATGTAATTTTAAGTAGGCTATTATTTATCTAAAATACTACGGCAATAAAGGTGTTGGCACGTGAAGCACTGCGTGAATGGGGAGTGAATAGGGTGCGTGCTCGCGTGTTTTGACTAATGAAAGGAGCACGGGCTCAGGGCAAAACATCTCGCGTCCTCTCAGACGCGTCATTAGCCCGTGACGATGTGCACTCTGTCCCACAGCCAGAAGGGCGATTTTGTGTTTGTAATCAACAGCAGGAATCAATCACACTCTACAAAGAAATGCAAAAAAGTATTTCGTGACTCGGTGTTCTGGTTAAGGTTCAATGTGAAGTTCTTTCAAAAGAGTAGTTGTTTCGGGAGGAAGACTGTTTTTCTCTGGAATACATGACCTCTGCTTTCAGTGGCTTGTATGTTGCGCATGACAAGCATGACAATCGTGACACGCGCTTAATGGACGGCGGCTCACCTCGTTCTGCCCGCGTGGAGTGCAGTCAGTGCTTTCAGAGTAATTGGAGTGGGAACATTGGCTTACGTTGTAAATTACCCCGGGCGATACGTACACATATGTAACCTACTACTGCCAGCTATGAACAACTCACTGAACTAAAGCAACATCGGGTGAGGTTAGAAACTTTTAAGTTACCATATGAAAATCCATTAAAGCTTATTTGTGCCTGCTCCCTGTGCCGCTCTTTTTCCTGTAACCCAACTTTCCACGCGACGTCGGGCGGCGTCCACTGCCTGGAATGGAATTGAATCTGTCATACAGACTTGGGCGCGAGCCAGCCGTCATCGTTCGCACCTCGTTGACACCCTGACGTTTCACAGACGGGGGCTGCAGCGTTTTAGCCCGGTCACCCGGCCAGAATCTCCTAAGCACAATGCAAGCCATATAGCCTTACATCATTTTTAACCCCCACCGCGCCTACCCAGAACTCAGCTGCTGGTTAAAAAACAAACACGGGAAGCGAGGAAGTGTACGCTTTGTGCCGCCGCTAAACGGGTCTGTTTGTGCTCTACACCATCCAGGGCATCCTCCACCGCCCTTCTCTCCTTCAAGACACGCACGCATTCACTCCGTCTCCCGGCCGTCCCCCTTGCCACACACACAGAGCCCCCCCCCCCCCAGCGACCCCCGCGTCCCTACCTTCCGTGTGGCAGCTGGAGGACAGGATGGTGCTCGGAGGTCGGAAGAGGTAAGGCAGGTAACGGGAAAAGCATTTCATTTTTTCCCCGTTTTTTTTTTTTTTTTTTTCCTTTTTCGTTTTCGGTTGGCGCCTTCGTGTTTAGCCCCACATTCCAAGCTGCCGATGACACCGGCAGCGGCGCAGAAACGCGGAGTGGGTGAGCTCCCCGTTTTTTTCCCCCCGAGAGCTAAAGCGGCATTACT
The DNA here is from genome assembly GCF_018555375.3 of Anguilla rostrata. Classification (NCBI taxonomy): domain Eukaryota; kingdom Metazoa; phylum Chordata; class Actinopteri; order Anguilliformes; family Anguillidae; genus Anguilla; species Anguilla rostrata. Next base: position 1,664,095 of record NC_057935.1, read on the forward strand.
TTCTTTACTCAGCGCGTCAATCCGTCTTCTGCTGCGGGCGAGGCGAAGGGAGAGGAGAGGTCTCCGCGCGAGGCTGTTCCCTCCTTCACCATGGTTCCTTCCCCTGCTGCCAGCTGGACGAGAGGTTGTGCATTTTTTCCCCCCTCCAGGATTCAGAGGGGAGGGGGCGACGGAGGAAGGGGGGAGAGGAGGGTTCTATTTTGCCCGGACCGTGTCTGTTGTGCCGTCGGCTGCGTTGCTTTCGTCAGTCGAGCGGCTATCGCGGTTTCTGTCCCCGCTGTGTGGAAGTTTGCTGTCCCAGTAAATACTGGTTCCCTCCCGACCCACCGCCGCCCGTCCCATCCCCCGACCCCTCCCTCCGTCCCTGTCTGTACGTTCGCGCATGTACACATATCAGTAAATCATTTTTTTTTAGATTATACGCACCAATAGTTATTGCGCATAATATATAATCTGAAATCTTTCACTTAAGATAAGAACAACACCAATAATAATAATAGCTGTTGTTATGGTTTTGTTTAGTTTTAGAGCACAAAAGTTAGCTTCAACCAAGGAAAGCTTATCTGTACTTCTAAAAGAGGACTGCAGTGAGGTTTTGCAGACAGGATTCTGAAATGAAACATTTTGGATATATATTTTTTAAATCTTGTGCATACTTTCTTGTGTCTAATTGTCCTTCTCACACACTCTAGACTTTGAATCCTCCACAGAGTCCCTTTAATTATTTTGTTGTCACGGTGATCACACAGAACAGCGGCCATAACGTTGTTTGTTCGCGCTGGAATATTGTGTCATCACAGTGTGGCCTGTATTCGCCTGAGTTGTGCTCCAGATCAATAAAACATCTCATCAGCAGGACAGGGGAGGCGAGGATAGAGTGGCACTCTGTCCCGTCAGCACAAACAGCAAAAACAAGGAAACCCGAATCCCCACCTAAATCAGCTGCCTTCCATCATAAACAGTGCACAGCAGGGGTTCGTCTGGCACTCAAAAACAAACATGCCCTCCCCGGGACGGGGGCCTGGGTCACAAAGCAGGGTCACTGAGTTGGCCGGATAACTGCACTGAGTAAATCCCTGGAACAGCTCTTTAACTTCAGTCCATGTTTCAGATTTTGGTGGGCTCCTGGTTTTACTCAGTGCAGTTATCCAGCTAACTCAGAGCAATCCTGTTTCCTGAAACAGGGTCCAGGTGTGGAAACATCCATTCTGCAGCAGAACAAAAATCGGGAATTTAAAGGCATCAGTCCAAACTGTAGTAAACATTTATTTAAGAATCTCTAAAATAGTTCAAGGTGGTTTCCTGGAGACCCTGGGAGTATATATATATCATTAAAATACAAACGAGGGTCTTGTACTGAAAGTTGGCTGAGTAAGATAACATTATCTGGGGTCCCGGGCTCATTCAGAGTGAAATAGGGGGGGTTGGGCCTGCAGACACTTTTAAGGGAATGGGACAGAGGGGACCTGTCAATCAGCAGCTGAAATGATCGATATGAAGGGCTGCCCTGTTACGAGACGGATTCCCAGCATGCTTTGTGAAACCAGAGGCTTATTCAGATCCGGTCTGGTGCCGCTCCGGCAGGCGGGAGTGCCGGTGAATCCGGCAGCGCTGTGGAAACTCTGAGGCTCTGAGGGAGGGGCTCTGCGCCTCCTCCTGACTCCTCCTGACTCCTCCTGCCCCCCCCTGCCAGATCTGGATGCCCTTTCTGTTCCCATGGCTTTAATTTAAATCTCTTTTCCCGTCCTGTCCCTCGTTTATTTCCCCCGTGAGTTTGGGTACAGGCGCTTACAGCAGCGTGGGAGGACCGGGACGCGAACGACGAGACAAACCTTCCACGAACCTGACACTGTTTCCTGCTCCAAAAAAATAAATAAATAAATAAAAGAGCGAAGGAAGGAATGCTTTTTTTAAACTGGCACGGAGGGGAAGAAAGGACAAAAGACGCTTGTTTCCTGGTGACCGCGGGCCCGGCATTCCAGCGCGGGGTTGGCGGTAAGATTAGAGTAATAATAAATGCGGTCTAACGGCGGGGCTTTTGTTGGCGGTAATGAATTCTGGGCGCCGCTGAATGTGGGCACCCGCGAAGCTCCGCTGGAAAAGGGGGCTTCCTGTGGAGGGACCGGGCCTGGACCGCCGCCCAGCTGCATGCTGGGAGTCCGCCAGGCCTCCGCACGCCCGCCACACCATGTCAAACACAGGATTCCACACACCCGCTACACCATCGCAGGATTCCACACACCCGCTACACCATGTCAGCTGTGGATTCCACACACTGTTACAGTTCCTGTTTTCCAGTAAACCTCTTCTGTATGCACTTGTATTGTATTTCGGGGTGGGGGTGGGGGTGGGTGGGGGCGGGTTGTCACAACATTTTACGCGTATCTCCGGTGTTTTGGGACCAGCGCCTCTACCAGCGAGCAGATGTCCCTCACTCTTAATGAGGTGAGGTCTCCTCACTCTCTCACCGGGACTCAAAGGAGACCGAGCAGGTGCTCGAAGTCCTCCTTTGGTCAGAAGTCGAGAGCCACTGCAGCATAAGTGCCCTGCCCCTCAGACTGGAGGCCAGTTCCTCTGTGTGTGTACGTCCCTTTTGCTCTTTGACTTTATTTTACTTTTCTTAATTCTTTAGCTCTGTCCTCCACAGCTTGTGATGTCGGCCATCGCCTCTCACCCGACTGCACGGACATGAGGCAGAGGAAGACCGTTCAGGCGCTACTCAAAAGGCAGACCTGTGGGCTCTTCAGCAACCAGCAGGGGTTGCTGGTGCCTCATGAAGCGTGATGTGTGATTGTGAGACGGAGAGACAGAGGTAAGGTGAGGAAGTATAAATTTAAATAGCACCAGACTGCCGTAATCATCTATTAATAGCCACTGTTTCACACACAGCAAATATTTGCCCAGTTGCACAATTTTCATTGTATATCTCCTGTACGTCAGAGAAAATAACAGCGTTGTTTAGAGCACCACCTTGTGGCCATATTCTGCATTACCCGCTCTGCAGTATATTTGCTAAAATAAATTCCAGTCCTTATTAATTATCGGCATGAGATCGCACTGAAATACTATTCTACAAAATAAAGGGCCAATAAATTCATCAGTAATTTGTGAGGATTGTATTGCTGTGTTTTCACCAATAGAATCAATTTTATCCATTTTTTTTTCTTCAGTGGAATTATACTATAGTTTTGACCATCCTCACACTTTAAATTCCAGGTTAGCACTTTGGTCAAGGGTACTGCATCGGTTGTATAAAAGCCAGGGTTTGGCTGCTGGGTGGCTCATTCGGTTAAGGAACCACGCTGTAGTGCATGGATGAGCCCCACGGTCTCATCCAAGACTGTGTCAGTGTCGGCTGTGACCTGTAGCTCCACAGAGTACTCGCAGTTGGATTGCCCAGGGTAGGGTTCAGTCCATTAGGGTTCCATGTTTCATCGCTATCTAGCAACCCCTGCTGGTCGACTACTTGCCTGTGCACTGAAAATTTTGGCCACATATGAAAGGTCTTCCTCTGACTCCACTCTGTGTGAGCTCAGCTATAGTTTGTGATTCTGAAAAGAAGCAGCTGGCGACAATACATGTTTAAGAGGAGAACTGCGGATGTCTAAACTCTCCTGAATTGGTAGTGAACTTGGCTGTCACTTGGCAATGGGTGGCAAATATTTTTTAAAGAGGAATAAAAAAGCAGGGCTTGAGCACACACCCTTCTGGTTGCAAACCCTGTTGGGTCTTTAATCGCAGGCCTGGTCCTGTCGCCGTCGCCGTGGATACTGTCCCCAGACCCAGCAGGTTTTAATGCCACGGAAACGGATGAGAGGGTCCCCGGGATTATTGGGGGGCCGGTGCCATCTGTCGGTCTCTCCGGTGGGCGAGCCTATCAAAGCCCCTGCTTCCCCTCCGCCAGGAGGCCCCCGCCCAGCCGCACGCGGGGCCTGAGTCACAGGCGGGAGTCCTCAGCCCTCACACCGCGCGGTTTAAAAAGAGCTGCTGCAAACCCGCCATGAATATTCATGAGCAGAACAGGCGGCTATATTTAGAGGTGCAGACAGAGATGCAGCACCCTCAGTGAGAAAGAGAAAGGGGGTGGGGGGGGCACACGGAAAGGTGAACAGGTCACACGCGTGTTTAGTGTGTGGTAAACTGCGCCGATTCTCGCTCATCCTGAGTGCTGTTTAGAGGCTCACTGGCGGGGGGGTTTGTGCGTGTGCTGAGTTTTTGTGCATGTGCTGAGTTTCTGTGCGTGTGCTTAGTTTCTGTGCATGTGCTGAGTTTTTGTGCATGTGCTGAGTTTCTGTGGATGTGCTGAGTTTCTGTGCATGTGCTGAGTTTCTGTGGATGTGCTGAGTTTCTGTGCGTGTGCTGAGTTTCTGTGGATGTGCTGAGTTTCTGTGGATGTGCTGAGATTCTGTGGATGTGCTGAGTTTCTGTGGATGTGCTGAGTTTCTGTGCGTGTGCTGAGTTTTTGTGCGTGTGCTGATTTTCTGTGTGTGTGCTGAGTTTCTGTGGATGTGCTGAGATTCTGTGGATGTGCTGAGTTTCTGTGGATGTGCTGAGTTTCTGTGCGTGTGCTGAGTTTTTGTGCGTGTGCTGATTTTCTGTGTGTGTGCTGAGTTTCTGTGGATGTGCTGAGTTTCAGTGGATGTACTGAGTTTCTGTGGATGTGCTGAGTTTCTGTGGATGTGCTGAGTTTCTGCCGAGCGTGTTTGTGTGGGCGTGAGAATGCAGTTGAGCTCCAGTCCAGGCACATCTCACTTCAGGCATTTTGCAGACATTCTTACACAGCTCACAGTCTTTTATATTTAGTCCGTTTACACAGCTGGATGTCTTCTGAAGCAACTCAGGTTCAGTACCTTGCTCAAGGATGAAATGCGGGGGTGTCTAATCTTATCCGGAAAGGGCCAGTGTGTGGGTGCAGGTTTTTGTTTTATCCCAGCACTACGACACTTGATTCAACTGTTTTACTAATCATGGTGTTCAATGAAGACCATGTGCCTTAGTGCTGGGTTAAAACATAAACCTGTACCCACACCAGCCCTTTTTCGACAGGATTGGACACTCCCAAGTGTAATGGGTGCAGAGTCCCACCTGGGAATCAAACCTACAACCTTGTTTCGAGTCCAGCTCCACAACCGTTACGCTACACCGACACCCGTCACTGACGGGCGCCGTGGCAGCTGCTCAAAGTTTATCTCTGCAGGGCTTCCACGCCTGTCGGCACCCCTGGGGCATCTGCCTGCTGCCTCCACCTTAATCCTGCCCAGCCGCCCTCCTCCGCCCTTCCCCGGAAACACCCCCCCCCCTGTGTCTCCAGAAAAGTTGCCCTTTAACACAACGCGATGTGCCGCCTGATCCGACCCGAGCAGTCACCGTAAAGCGCGCGGGGAAAAAATCTTCCGCGACAGTGGCCTCGATGGGTGCGTCACCGCGCGTTTATTCATAGCGGCGGCTAATAACAGTGTTCAGTGATTACATCCATTCACTTTTCCGAGTTTCGGGGTGTGCTGTGCAGCCGCTGCTTGAAACGAGAAGGATAGACGGAGCCTCTCTCTGATGACTTGATCAATTCAGATCACCATGGTAACAGCTTGATTTTCAATGGAGAACAGCAGAGACTCGCGCTTCGGCGTGAAGCGCTAATACGCGCCGCGAGGCTACGACAAGCTCGAGGCAGTGGGCTGCAGTACTTACCGTAGGCGGCTCTTTGAAGAACTACGGTCTCCTGCAGCTTTTCGTTTACAACAATTCTTAAATCACGTTTGTTTTCAGAATTGAGGAGAGAAAAAAATATGCTGGTATAAAATTACGGGCAATATTTGCTTAGCGGGTAGACATATGTCAAGAACACAACAAAATCATACATTTTATAACCCAACATGTTCAGTTGGGGTAACAGTAGTAGTTCAGCTGAGCTCATAATGCAAAACAACAGGTTGCATATCCAAATATGATAAAACAATGGCTATGTACTGCGTGTATGTCATCCGGAAAAGGGTGCGTGATAATCAGTCATCAATACTCACATGTTCCCACACACGCGCGCGCACACACACACAATCATTCACTATATGAAAATATTTTCAAAACATAATTGCCTCTACGACACCTTAGTATATTCTGGTAATTTGTATAACGTTATTTCAGATGACTTGCTACCGTTGTCCCGCACCATCTTACACTAACACACTTCATGCATTTCAGGGGTGTCAAGCAAACAACAAACAAATCTAAATTAATGCCAAATGTCTTTGCAGCTTTAACAAAACTATGAACACTCAAAGACCATTTTCACACCATGTACACGATCTTAAGGGTCCATCTCAAAATAACTTAAATTAGCTTTTTTCAAGGACACATATAGGTTGAATTTCTGAAATAATGAACACATAAACCATGTTGTTGCTAATGGCTCATTTGAGTTTTTAACTGTCTTACTTTGTTACTGAAATACAAATTACGCTATTTTAAAATATAGTCACATGAACTGATAGCATGCAGGTGGGTTTGCTTTTTTATTCTCTTCTAACGGTTTTGAACGGGCTTTCGACCATGGCCGCGTCCCTACACTTATGCAACCCGGTACTGAGAAGGAAGAGGGGGGCGCGCAAGTCTGGTTTCTATAGTTACAAGCCAACCAATGCTGCATCGTAATATACTCCACAGTTCCTCCCAACAACTTCAAAATATAACAGTCGTGACTGCACAGCCATAAATAGGCTATAGTTACTACAAACTGCCATCGCAGAGCACACTGCATAAAGCGACGCTATCTTTGTCATTGCTGACAAATGGGTTTGTGTATTTGAGCATCGCACTCGGATTGTTCATGTATAACTGCACGGAGATGAGACAGTTATAGAACTGAAGGTAACCCTTGAGACTAATCAAAAAGCACTTAAACGGTTGTCGGTCGGACTGTGATGCAAGTATTTGACTTCTTACCTTCTGTGACATTTACCTCCGCCGCACCTTTCACCTGCGCGAAACACCAGCGCGTGTCCTCCGTGTTTCCTCCGCGACCTGCACAGAACCAAGCCGAAGCCTTTGAAATACAGCCTCATTTCATAACTGGACCGCAATCTAACCTATAGTAACTATGAAAAAATGTATGTGGTTTACGTACCAGGTATCATATCTTTTTCCCTGCTAGCGCTCACCAGTGCGTCCGTCTTGATGGTGATGCCCCCAAAACCAGATACAGTAACAACTTGATCCAACAGCTCCGTTCCGTTGATAAGGGGGAGGGCGATATGAAACGATGCTGTCAGTCTGTCTAAACTATTTAAATGCCGTTTCAAAATGGCGAGGAAAAAACGCGATAAAGTCTGCCCACCTTCCGCGATTGATTTAGCCCTCCGTGCGTTCCGAACGCGGTTTTGATCTAAAGCATTGACAGGCTGTCCAAAAGACAACGATTTAGAAAAATTGCACGCACTTGACATGTATTGTTCGGTGATTATGTCACTCCTCGACCCGTTTAGTGAGAGGGAATTAATTACAGGTGAAGGAAATAGAAATATATAGCAAAAAAATATAAAAAACCACGTAAATCTAAACGCTTAAGCTCTTAATTTTTGTGGAACTGGACGGCTTAATGCGCAAAATGTAAACGCGTTATATGCATTACGTCCCACTTCTGAATATGACACTTTCTGGCTGACTTGAACCCCACCTAATGACATTTTTGGCAGCCTATTTAGATTTCAATGAGCTGGCTAGAATAGGGTCAGAAGTGACTTTCTGCCGTGGTCTTTTCAGGCAGTGCTAATCAACTCTCAGAGAATTCTGTGCTGCGTTCTCTTTTTCACATTGTAATAAGATTACCACACAAGGAAGCAAGAAAAAAAAAACTTGGGACACGGTTTCCCAGGACATAGAACACCTTAAAGGCCACCAGCTATTAAGGAGTTAATCTTCTAAGCACACAGTGCAGTGTGGTGGAGAAACAGAATTGCAACGCATCATAATAGGCGCTAGGGGGAGCAATTTGACTTCAGTTACCCAAGACAAGCGGTATGGCTTCTTTTTAAAAAACATATTTCATTGAATTTGTCATGGTATAGATTCTCATTTTCGAGTGGATTTTAATGTAGCAGACATTAATAAATCAGCCTAATACGAGGCGTCTAAACCCTGCAGAAAGTACATTTTAGAATTTGTTTAGCGCACCTTACTAAATTCATTGCAAAATAATTTCATAACCCTTCTGCTTCTGAACATGAATATTAAATGAAAACGTGGAGGTAAATAACGGAACACATGTAAGAAAACAAAGTAACTGTTTTTTCATTTTATTACAGCACCAGTTGAGGGAATAAATAATACAATCAGAACCACCGTACTGTCAAGAATATGATTCCCCTGCCATGCAATCACGACACAGTTCCACACTGCTGCACTTAATACTGGGGAAGTTCTGCTTTCGCTAGCATCCAGACTGAAGAACTGTCTGAGCTTAGACACACAACCCTTGGAATTCGGTTCTCAAAGCTCAGTGTTTATGGCACACTCGACCTTAAGTCACTCTTCACTGAGCCCAATTGTTTATCCATGAAGTTTATATGTTTACACAGAGTTTACACATAACCGTATGAATACACATGGTAAATGGTAAATGGACTGCATTTATATAGCGCTTTTATCCAAAGCGCTTTACAATTGATGCCTCTCATTCGCCAGAGCAGTTAGGGGTTAGGGGTTAGGTGTCTTGCTCAAGGACACTTCGACATGCCCAGGGCGGGGTTTGAACCGGCAACCCTCCGATGGCCAGACAATCGGTCTTACCTCCTGAGCTATGTCGCCCCAGTATATACACATACAAATACAGTATAGTCCCTTTATTCATTAGAGTCACAGTGCAGCCTGGTTAGTGTAGTCTGAATAGTGACAATGCAGTCTGGTCAGTGTAGTCTGAATGGTCACAGTACAGCCTGGTCAGTGTAGTCTGAATAGTCACAGTGCAGTCTGGTCAGTGTAGTCTGAATGGTCACAGTGCAGTCTGGTCAGTGTAGTCTGAATAGTCACAGTGCAGTCTGGTCAGTGTAGTCTGAATAGTCACAGTGCAGTCTGGTCAGTGTAGTCTGAATGGTCACAGTGCAGTCTGGTCAGTATAGTCTGAATGGTCACAGTGCAGTCTGGTCAGTGTAGTCTGAATGGTCACAGTGCAGTTTAATCCAGTTTGATCCAGTTTGACCCGATGCAGACCCTCGGCCCGCATGCAGGGTGTCAGACACACTGCAATGAGCAGAACAGCTGCACAGCAGATATCTCTCACAGGTGCAGTTCTACCCCAAACAGAACTGGTCCTGGTGAAAGACGGATCCCTGCTGCCTGTGCCTGTGTGCTCCTCAGCTGTGTCAAATGCAGAGAGGTCATATATCATCTATAAACCACTCTGTCCAACAACAGAGACAGGAGCAGTAGTAACTATAGTATTAACAGTAGCAGTAAAATGTCCAGAGTTAATTCAGCTGTAACATGGTACATATGGCCCTACCCCAGACCAGGACCTTATGTACTCAGTACAAGTTAATTTAACGCAGGGGTTTCTACTGTGCAGTAGCAGTAATAAAATAAATGAAATTTTTAAAAAAATGAATCATCAAATACTGTATGAACCACTGGGTCAGCAGCTGTACTGCGCCCATCCTCAATTTGCTACAATTAATAGAAAAAATAATAATTATTATTATTATTGTGGTTGTTGTTGTTTTTGTTGTTGTCAGTCATTGTCCACCCTCTTTTGCTGATGTATTCACAAAACCATGAAAGTGAGTTCTTTCGTTAGTTTTTCTCCAGTTGATATAAATTAAACCCCCAAAAATGTAGAAATTCTGTCTGTTGTGTAGCTGTGTGACCAACTGCTGCCACAATATAGTGTAGCTTTCCTTGCCTGTTTTCTTATAGCATTTGAACAAGTCAGGCCGTGTACGTTCGCCGGGTTGTAAAACCTCAGAGCTTATGAATGTTAGTTTCACTCTTGTATACAGAGGGGCATTAAAATGGCTGTAGATTAATGCGAGTGTGATTCCACAGGACTGAATCACCACGCTGACCGATGGTCTTTGTCAAAGACTGTGCCTGATCCTCCATCAGATTAAAGTTTTCAGTTCACTGCTTCATTTGATTGTGATAAATACTTGGAGGAAGGACCCAGCGCAAACCTTTCAGTGACTTGTTGCGCACTCGTGCCATAAATACGTCGGCATCGTGGAAATTAGTGGTGGAAGAAAACCCCGCCGCGATATTAAAGCGCAAACCTCAACCCGCTGTTTTCTGATACAGGGCATTCATTATGGAATCGCAAATGTAACGCCGCCACCTACTGTTCGAGTGCAGAATTACGCCCTGCGTCGGAACAGCCCGCGGTGTTAGTGGAGCTGCACGTGAACGGGCTCATATCAGAAGCGGAACAGAGTCCATTTCATTTGATTTTGTTTGCGTACATGAAAGCAGCCTCACATAGTTTCAAAGGGAACTTCAAAGGGAGACTTGGTAGTCAGCAAACAAGAACACTGAACTTTTGATACTTTGATACCTGTCTGGCTTCACTGACAAGACCCGACCTGAAATATTATACATGTTACAAGATGCTTGAAATAAAACTTGCCAAAGTATGCATATTTAGTTGGGCAGAAAACGGGATATTGTGCCTTTGCCTTTTATCAATAATTCATTAAAATTATGTGTTTTGGGTGATACTTCTTGCATGAATACCTAATAAATATAAATGTGAATTTGAATCAATGTAAAAAACAATTTAAAAAAGAAATACCCAATGATGATACAAGAATGATTTTGTCCATTGGGACCCACATGAGATGGCCTTTTCTCCATAACAAGATGATGCTGAAAAGGCTCTTGTTGTACGTAAGATTTGAAAGCTTAAGAAGGACACTTTTTTCACAAGAATAATTCTTAATGTTTCAGGTAATGTTTCTGTGTTCACATCACATGTGAATGAGTCAGCGTGAACAATCGTGAAATGAATGTGCTAATGGTGAAATTGTGTGAGGGGTTCCAGGATCCATACTTGTGCAGAACACAGTTGTGCACAAAATATATGCCAAAAACATGAATAACCTCATTATACTGCATTTGATTAACACCGAGTCATTTGTAAGCTGTAATCAAGAATATTTTCCCTTTAATGTAAAGCTTAATATGGTATCCATGTGGCAGACAGGTAATCATAAAATTCTCAGAAAGCACCCCTGTTATATTTACTGTTCCAAGTAAGACCACAAACTTCATCGTACTCATGTGAATTGAACAGATGTGCTTATAAAGTCGGTTATTATTCAGCATAAAAACACGTCATAAAGATAGGACTATCTCTACTGGGCACTTCTGTGTGTGATCTTTATTACCTAAATTGGTGGAGAGGAGATAATCTGACCTCCTGTCTGTTTCTCGATTTTTTTTTAAATATACATCTGGACACAAATAATAAATGGGTTTCATGGGTTTGATGCAGTTTATACTGCCTGTTGGCCTCCAGTATTAAGTTATATTCTGGAGAACAGTCTGACATGAGAAGGGATAAATGCTGCTAAATAACAGAAGTTGTTTATCGGGAGAACTACTCTAGAGTGGCAAAGATGGGTGCACTGGAGTATGCTAACATGCTAACCTCTTCCACTCAGCTCAGCTCTGTCCAGTCAGAAGAATCCCTGGGAGGTTGTGGCTATTAGCCCGTTAGCGCTAAAGCAAAGTATGGAGCTCTTGCCGCGTGCCAGCGTACTGCCTGCTAAAGCTACGTGCTAAAGGCTAAAGGCTGAACCTTGGCAGGGCTGGTAGACTCGGCCTTATTGGTGTCAGCGATGACCTCTGACAGTCACAGGAGCAGGAATCACCTGGCAGCCGCTGGACATGTTCAAGATGAGACACCCTCTCCTCATCCTCTGTTCAATGTGACGGACCCCGACTATTCTAGCACCCATGTCAGAGCTGGCCACTGCCATAACCGCCATTACCACCTAGTCATTTAGGGCCACAACCATCCCTGGGGCACACAATTCTAAGTTTAAAGTTTTTTTTTTTTATGTTGGAGCACTTTGGGGCCACAATGATATTCTTGTCGAGGGCCACCGAAGCCCTAGGGCTAGCCCAGAATGACACGCTGTGGAGCCTGAATGCTGGCTGGCTAGGCTAGCAGCTACGGCGGCTCAGCTAAGAGAAGAGCAGTGTGCGCGGAACTGTGCTAAGCAAACAAGACGACCGCGGCAGGGCGGGAGAGCTGTGACATCACAGGGCGGAGTCACAGGGTTCAAAGGGAGAGAGAATGCACTACAGCCTGGGTTTCCAATGGGGGGGATATATATACACACTGTACTTAGAATAATAAGTAACCTGGCTGCCTTAAAATCTTGGGCTTGGTGAACACCAGGTCTTCAGTTCTTCATACTTCTTCATGCAGTTCATACAGAATAAGTATGAAGAGCTGCAGATCCGTTGTTCACCCAACTCAAGATTTGTTTTTAAGTAAAGCCACTTTGAAATGTTTACAGTGTATAGATTTGGATAAATATTTCAAATTATAAAACCTTTTTTTTTTTTTTTTAACGTGACCCTTCTTTAACTTATGTGGGATCTGGTGATCCAGAAGTTTAAACCTGGCAAATTTGCTTAGACAACCAACTTTCTGTGCAGAAAAAGCTTTGATTATGGATTATTAAAATCGAATACAATATTATTATATCCTATACTTCATTGAATTGATACACTGAATTTGTTTTTTGTTCTAGCAAAGAAGGTGTTTTTTTTGTGGTTGAGGTGATTTTGCATGCCTGTGTAAAGATGAATCACCATTTTTAACTGTGTGAGGACAGACGCCTAATGAATCACCAGCGAAACTCGGTGCCGATCCACAAAATGAACAGAAGAACCATGGCGTGGGCTTCATATTTTATTATTAAACTCAGGAACAAAATGTTTTACATCAGCATCACTCTCAGCCAGCTCACAGTGCTCTACACTCCACATACGTGTACGTCACCTTGTAGAGACACAGAGAGTAACAGAAATGTTGTTTTTGTTGTTTTTAAAGTTTAGTGAGAATGTAACTGCAATTAACTGTTTGAAACATTTTACATACAGTTATTTATGGATAGCATTAAAAAAATGTCTGTCTTTGTTTCATAATGATATACAGGCAATACTTAGTCAACAAACAGCACTAACACTAACATGTGTAGCTTATAGAATGGAATTGTGTGTACATTTACAGTAGATAAGACAGTGGGCTATCAAATGCATTTGTGGTGATTTTTAGTGGTAGCCTAATACATATAGCAACAAAAAGGTTATTACGGCTTTACAAACACGCACAGGAAGGACGCAGACAAATCTCAATTTGTTTATAGGGATACGACTTAATGGGAAACAAAACGATGCTGTAGACGGGCGATGAGAGCGAGGCGTCACACTATGCACGTGCAACCCACGGCTATGCTCTCCACCACCGTCCTGTACAGGGGCACGCATGTTTTCTTCTTCCTTGGTTTCTTGGACAGCTTGTCGCACAGGCGCCTGCGCACGGGGATCTTGGTGTAGATGAGCACGCTGGTCATGGTGCGGTCCTCCTGCATGGTGAACGGGTTAATGCATCCCACGCACGAGCACTTCGCTTCCGGAATGTCCACGGGAATGCGGTTCTCGTCGTGGTTGATTCTGGATGTGCGGTGGAAAATAACATGACAACATGCAAATCGAGATACATGTGAACGTATTCGGTTCATGTCGGAATAACGATAGTATTCATTATTTGTTACATCTTTCAGTTTGTATTTTAAATGTTCACTTAGTGGACAGTACCAACGCCAGTTTTGGTGATCATAGTGGGAAAGTTGAATTGGGGAAATTAGGTTGACGTTTGGTTAAACAGAGATCGCTAGGGTGAGGGAATTTAACTCAAGTTTCTCAAGTTTTATTACTCTATGTTGAACTACATTAGGCCTCGAATATTGCTGAGACTCACCTGTATGACCATGGAGACAGACTCCGACTGTTGGACATCCAGAGTTGCCGGTCCACCACACACTTGTTCTTCGAGAGCGCTGAGTTATTCCTCACTTGTTTCACCATTTCTTCAATGCTCTTCTCAAAGTCCTCCTCCCAAACCACCTGTAAGTCGCCCGCATCCGCCCCTCCCATTATAGGATCGGGAGAACTGTTCTGTAAAGTCGAATTTTGTTGCAAAATTCTGTTTTTGATCCGGCCCGGCTTTCGCTTCGCGCCCTTCCCGTCTTTCCCGTCTTTGCGCCTTTCCTTTTGTTCCGTCTGCGCGAGGAGGACTACCATCACGTAAATCATCAGTGGAACAAACACCTAGAATTAAGCAAAGTAATAGAATTGTATTATGCAGATATATTTTGAAAAATATTTTGAAAAAATATTGAAATACTTTGCCCATTTATAATGGCCTATTTACAATAGGTGCACCTTTAATGCAACAATACAACACTGCACGAGAGTAGTATTAGTAGTAGCAGTAATAATAATAGCAATAATAATTATAAAAATGTTAATAATAATGTTAATAATAATAATAGTTACCAAGGTTATCATTATTACGATTATTACTGTTATGAATCATTGAATAATCATAATATTTTCATAATGATTAGTATATAATATTAAAAGAAGAAGAATAGAAACAATCAACTTTGTTGTATAATTCTGAGTAAAGTGCACTTACCCGATGTTTGCAAAAACTGACCATATTCACAGTGAAAATTATCCTGTAAATTAAACTGTATTCTACCGACCTTCAAATTAGTGAAATAGAAACAGACTGCAGAGTGTTTCTCGATTAATTGCCACAGAGTGAGCCTTTCCCCCCGAAATATGGGAAAATTAAATGTTGACTTGATTACGTCTGTGCGTGTCTGACAGCACACACTCGAGACACTGCTATAAAAACTATCTTCAGCTGTCGGCTACCAAGCATCAAAGACGAGGAGAAATAACTAAATATAATGGAACTGACCACGTGAGCATCGACAAGCAAACTTCCACATGCAGTGAGTCTCGGGAACTTTGCACGAGATGAATGTCTTTATTCTTCCTTTTACAGTTCGCGCTTTGTTTTATAGCGTACCCTATTGATCCAGGAGGAACAGCTTGGAGCATTCTCATACTGGGTCAATAAGCCAAAGCAAATTACCGCAGATAACATCATAAACCGTACAATTGTTATGTCATGAAATATGGCAACCATTTTGACGTTTTTTTTATTACAATCAAATTCACATAACAATTGTTATGATATTGCGATTTGTTATGCTGAAACGTGGATGTTGGATTGTGAGTGTTAGAACACATTTGGACTTTTTCAAATGGGCTCAAAATTAGTAACTTATTATTATTATTATTAGTGCTTATTTGAGAGTGGTTAGATACCATTGACCATAAAAATACGTATAGACCTATATTATTTATTTACACTTTGTTTGCTAGAAGCTTAATCTCATAATTGCTTTGGATCCGGTTTGTTGAGTATGGTCTTTGTGTCATTTTATAGCTGTCTGGTTAAGGTTCATTTTCCTCTTTTTGAATAGTCCCTTTTGAGTTAAATCTAAACCCACCATATGGGCTACTACAGACAATAACGATTCACTGAGGTAAACACGTTTCAGGAAACGCCCTTTCAGATAAAATCACAAAGTAGAACTTCTGTTGTATCCCCATAATCCATCCTGAGTTTGTGTCTGTGTCACCCTTTTCAATTTGAGATCCGTACCCGAATGAAATTGTTGACTCAGCGTTGTAAAAGCGCACCTGCTCAAGGGTCACAGCTTTGATATGGCGTCTTTTCATGTTCTGTACTTTTAAAACTTCCGAAGAAAGCCTGCCTCGGAACCGCAGGTGACCACAGAAAATGCCGCCACACAACATCTCGTAGCCCACATTCAATGAGCGAACGCTCGACAAAGTCGTTTAACAAAGCGACCCATTCAATTAGAGCACAGCCTGTCTATCTGAACTGATAAGCCATCTCCTTCTGCCCAACTTCTGAATGAAGAGGTCCAGTTATTGCACGCTTTACCCAACTGCAATTTTACGCGCGTATGGAGGCTAAATGGCATAGGATTTACTTTGCTATCGTGCACAAATAAAATCAATAAAACTGTAGTCTGTGGCGCTCTTTCAATGTTGCAGAACGCACTGTACACAACGGCGTGGTTATAATGGACATTTAAACGGATACGCTGCCGCATTGTGAATGAACCAAGTAGCCATGTCAAAGGACGCTGGTCTGCAGTGTACACTTTAAATTGAGTCTTTATATTTAAAATATACTCTATAGGCTCGTCGTAAGTTATAGCCTACGATTTGTACACTTGCGGCGAAGTAAAATTAGAAAGGACATTGGTTTCATTCTTTATTTTAGAAGCCTGTGGCAAATGATAATTATTTTTTTTAAACTAAAATTCTGCGTTCGTTAGCACAGTTAGTACTCTCCAGTACAACCGGCTTGACGGATTAAGGTTTCACAAAGAGTTCTTTGGCCAGTTCTGGCTAATGAATTGGCTTTTATTTATTGGGTTACATTTTGTCCGAGTATTTCAGTACATCGCCCCCCTTGCTAGTTCTCCATTATTGTGACATAATTCACTATTTGTTGCATAGCCTCCATTTATATCAGATAATCTCAAATTTACTGTTAAAAACCACTTGTTGCAGAAGGTATTTGATCAATGCTGCAGTCAGGTACTTTGTTCACCGTCTCTGATTAAATAGTTGCGCCATGATCAGGGGTGAGACTTCAGTGTCTTCTCGCGAGAACTCGATGTCGACTAGTTTGAGCGGAAGTACATTGGAACTCTCTTTTCCGGCGGCCATTGTGGAACGATCGGCAGGGTAAGATCTGCTGGCAAATAAGAAGTGTTAATATATCGTCATCCATCCTTGTTTCAGTCGTATAATAATCATCTTGTTTACAATGGTTTCGTTACTGGAGTCATTGCTTAATGTTTGACTGGCACCATTTCACATATGTGTATCTTTGAAACATCAGATTAATCGCCCAAGCAAGGTTCTCTCACGGCCTGTGTGGCAACATCACTGAAGTGCAGGGTGGAAGCATGGACTTTCAATACCTTTTTCAAAATGTAATACTGTATTACCAATAAAAGTACATTGTTTCAGCGACGGTGATTATGCCGTAGTATATTGTCTCTTACAATTCTGGGCTTTTCAGTTGCGGGAACAACCCCAACGCTTTTTAAGCTAGCCGATGTAAATAACTCTAGACGGTGTAAAATGGCAGTTCGTCAGCACCTTAGGCGCGTTGGTAGCGGTGTTCAGAGTACCTTGGTGTGGATCGTTTCCAAAGACCGGTATGAATATCGAAGTGGCCTGCAAGCTAATGCGTGTGGATTTTACCGTATTCAGCCAGGTTCTGTGTTCAAGCGTTCGTAGGTTACGTTAGCAGTCAGGTTTTCTGTGGCTGATCACATGGAAACATAATCTCGTTTGGCTACAGTGTCGCTTAAAACCTCGTTGACAAACCATTTGTTGCACCTTTTTATAGCTGCCATACTGTGCAAAAACATCACATTCTCTTTAGTTAACGGTATTGGCCCATTCTATTCTTTATACTGTTGAACCGTTTGCTTGCATGATGCTGTCCTAAGTAGCACTTGAGCATTATGGTTCAGGAACCTGGTGTCTGAGGTTGTATGTTCAGTTCCCATGTAGATATTTGCCTTTTAATTTCTCCAGCCAAGCCACTAAAAGTGCTTCAGTAAATGTCTGGCTTTACAGGTGATTGTTGTAGAAGGTTAACTGTCAGTCACCTTCGGTGGGAGTGTGTTTTGAATTCCTCTAATGTAAATGCGACCCTAACCCTCCTGCTCTGTCCACTTCCCCCCCCCCCCTCAGCCATCATGAAGCTGAATCCGTTTGTGACGTCGTCCCGTCGCAAGAACCGCAAGAGGCACTTCAACGCCCCCTCTCACATCCGCAGAAAGATCATGTCCTCCCCGCTCTCCAAGGAGCTGCGGCAGAAGTATAACGTCAGGTCCATGCCCATCCGCAAGGACGACGAGGTCCAGGTGAGACCCCTGCACCTCCCGGTGCCCGAAACGTCCTCCCGTCTCCGTGTTCCGGGTCTTGGGCATCTGAGTTTTCACAGCGCGTCCATTTGTGGGATATTGTTTGTGATTCTGGTGAAAACCCACCGCTCTCTTGGCTGATATGCGGACGCAGCACGTTTGTGATGAGGAAGCTCGCGGCGAAGGCCGCTGCTGACCGCTGATTGGTTGATTGATCCTTGACGGTGGCGCGTTTGTCTCTCAGGTGGTCCGAGGGCACTACAAAGGCCAGCAGATCGGCAAGGTAGTGCAGGTGTACAGGAAGAAGTACGTCATCTACATCGAGCGCGTGCAGCGGGAGAAGGCCAACGGAACCACCGTGCACGTGGGGATCCACCCCAGCAAGGTAAGGCCTCCCGCCCGCCCAGCGTCCGGCACGCACGGCACTTATTACAGGGGGACATTGAACTGCCATTCACTGTGTTCAGCGCTGAGATGGAGGTGGCATCGGGGCCGCCTCTATTGGCCAGCTGTTTGCATTGCTCATTGCGTATTCATATGCAGTGGCACTGTTACACTTCACACCTGCAGCAACATTCCCATAATTCTAGGTCTCGTGCACACTCGTCTCACAGTTCTGTGCTTCCACTGACAAATGCAGGAAAAGGGTGATGTCATTTCCTGTAAAGGGCATGGAAGCCGTGCATGGCACAGGATTGGGTGTTCGGCGCCCTCAGTGGTGCTCAGGGCAGTAGTGTTAAGCAGCAACTTAAAGGGGACCTGTTTCCTGTGTTCATTCAGGAGAAGAGTCTTCATCACGAGTGGGGAATGAGATTTTACACACGGTCCCTAAAACAACACTTGTGCAGTGTTTACCCTAAAGGTTACTCACTGTCGTAAGTCATCATCACTCCCCAGCTATTGGAGATGTGCAGGCCCGGCTCTCTGAGAGCACTGTGGTGAGCGTGTGTACGTCAGGTTCATACTTGCATGGTCTTTATTTCAGTTGGCTCCTTATTGAGTCTTTGTGGGATTTATCCTCCAATGTGAACAGCACTTTTTATTTCCTCAGCCGTCTGTATTGTAAATAATGACAAGACACTTCCCCCTAATAAACTGGCAGTTACGGGTCAGGCCCTTGCCGTGTACCGTTTCTGTCCTCGATTTGAATGGCATCTTGTCGAGCAAAACACTGGTGTTGCCTGGTGACATTGCCGGGCCTTTGCAGTTCACGTGAATCGCAAACTGGGCGAACTTTACCTGGAGGAAAAGGGCTCTCGCAGATTCAGTGCAGAGTGAGTTTATAGGGCTCGTTTTGCTGCCGGAAGTGGCAGTAGTTTTTTTTTTCCTTTTTCTCTTTCCTTGAAAAGCGTGGTGTTGAGGCGCAGGTGCCGCTCACCTGTGGAAAGATGCCGCAGGCTGTGTTCTGGAGCCACCTGTGCAGTCAGCCTTTCATACCTGTTTTGTTTGGAAGTGAACTGCTCATTTCTGCTTTCTGAGATCCCCACAATATCATATTCCTGTTTCTCTACGAGCGGGTTTTTTTTAACTTTTTTTTTATTTTTATTGACTGACACATAAACACACACCAGGGATGTTTGGGATCGATATTCTCGATGCAAACATTCCGAAAGGAGGAGATGGGATATCCTGTCCTTGTTGGTCATCTAAACATGTTATTTGGAGTTTTTAACCCGAATATTTTGATCATGTGCATGGCTAAATTACAGGAATGGCAGGTGCTGAGAGCTTTATATTGTAAAGTTGCGTTCCCACCCCCCCCCCCCCCCATACGCTGTTTTGACCGGAGGCTGTGAGATGTTGCCATGGGCACAAGCTGCTGACTTAGGTTCCTGTCTGAAATTCCATGTGATGAGGTGTATTGTGAGCTCATTTCGCTTTTGCCTGGTATTTGAAGAAAATGTCTTGCAAAGACGTGAAAACGAGCTGTTCTCCCCATCTCCCAGTGGAAGGGAAATTTTAGAAATAGTGCAAGTAGTACAAACTGCAGTCTATTCAGTGTGTGTGTGTGTGTGTGTGTGTGTCATTCAATGAATGGGGTTGTGATATGTGGATCTGCTGTCTGTCACAGTGAATTATGTCCACATGAAGCCAGTGCATGCAGTTTGCCAGCAGGGGGAGCTCTGCTGATAGACGGTAAACCTGTATAAAAAGGCCATGTGTTGATGTGTGTTCAAAAGCTCATCCATTACCAGTATGCATATAAGCTTTTTAACCTTCTGTTGCTGGGTGTGTTGGAATCAAAGGTATTCAGCCAGTAGGTATGAACGCCGAGATCCTTTCTCGAGAGCCCTGTTCACCTGGTCGAGTAAAAACTGTAAATTATCGGTTGAAGGGGGGGAGGTTCTGACGACGGGAGTACTTAAAATGTTTCTGCATCTCTCGCAGGTCGTGATCACAAGGCTGAAGCTGGACAAGGACCGCAAGAAGATCCTGGAGCGCAAGGCCAAGTCGCGACAGGACGGCAAGGAGAAGGGAAAATACAAGGAGGAGAGCATCGAGAAGATGCAGGAGTGAACGCACGCCTTTTGTTAACAAATAAAAGACTTTAAAATCACACGCCCTGTGTCTCTCGTCTTCACTCGGTCGGCGCGGTTACCGCTGGAGGTTCTGGGTTGCTTTTCCTTGCAGTGGGCAAGGAAGGAGGGCTGTGCTAGTTTGCCATTAGCATTCCTTCCCTCATGGTTCTGGGGTTTTGCACTATGATCAGCTGCAGTTTGTGCATAGTCATCATTTTGGATGCATGTATTTGAGTACCGCCAATATGACGCGATGTAAACTGATGAATTTCAACTGAACGTTTGGCTTATTACCGCATAGGCTCTTGCCATGTGTTTCTTAACCCAGGTTTACGCACTTCTGATAGGTGGGCCTAGTGCAAATCTTGTCAACAGCTGAATTTATAACCTCTTAATATATTGCCACGGAAACTACAAAGTTTCTGATGGCGTATCAAGTCTTGAAGTATTTTGTACTGTATCTTAATGACCAGTTTAGCAGGAAATTTTGAGAATTGGGGAGTTTTTGATAAAGATGAAATCAATGGAAATATTTGCAGTGGTCTTCGAGACAGTAAGGCTATTATGCAGTTTGTTTTATAGTGCGCATGGTCCAACATTTAAACCTCTCATGCTGGTGAAATCTCTGAAATTAACGGTAGCCTGTAGAATGACGAAGACCTATATTCCAGCTGTGACATTTTGTTTTTTTGTGACGCAGTGTAATAGAATTTTTACATCACCACGTGACGTACTCCAGTGTTTCAACAAGTCATGTGATTCTTGCTTCCTGGTGGCGTATGGAGTTCTGTCACACTGTAGTTAGCCGTCCAGCTTGCTAGCTGACTTAGCTCTCTTCGCTGTGCAAACGTCGACCAAAGCAGATAGAAAGATACTTCATAAAACTTTGTAGCTACTTCAAGTAACTCACGATGGCGAGTCTTTCTTTTGTAATACCCATGGTAGTCGTGACAGTGTTCTGGGGCATTATTGGTGGGGTTGTGCCGTGGTTGATCCCCAAAGGACCAAACAGGGGGTAAGTTGGTCGACCAGCCTTCTGACTGTTTGTTTGTGGGAGTATTATGTTACCGTCCTCATTTTACATTTTCTCCGAGTTATTTTTTCTGCAGATGTAAACACTTGCCTGCCATTCTGAAACTTCTAGCTAAGTTTGCGCGGTAGCTAACGCTAACATAGTCAAATTAGTTTCATTTCGCCTTTTCTGGTGTACCAAGTTGGCTAGCTAAGTGCTACCCGCTATTCAGATACTAAAGTGATCGCATTAAATTGAAGCATTAAATCGCATTTGACAAAGCAGTCGAATCCTTTCCGACAAAGCTTATTGTCAGTTTTATTGCCCATGGAATCAAACCAACTAAAACATTGCAGTCGTGTAGTTTATGGCGTATGTGTGCTCCCCACCCCCACACTACTGTTATTTACATCCTGGCCAGTAACATTTCGCGTATAAGTTCTAGAGTCTGTGGCCGGCAAACTTGCGAAGATGCTAAAAACAATTAATTAGTAACTTTGTGCTAGCTGCATACAAGGTCATCTGACTTAGTTTTAGCTACTGTAGCTATGGGGTAGGTTCTGTAATTGTGATGTGGAGGCTTGCGTGCCTGAAACGCTTGACCCTTCTCGTTTGTTGATTGTCGTTATTTAGCTTACTGCATATTTATGAAGTCTTAAACAGCGTGGGGGAAAAAGAACGTTTTCGGTTCATTACGACGACTGCCTGTTAGTTTAACGTTACTTGAGTTGCAAACCGAATTTTTTTCCTATATAGCAGTGTGACGATGCATCATCGAAGTTCCCCTTTCCTGTATTTCTAGTTTGTATCGGATTTCCCATTTTATAGTAAGAGCAAGTCTGACTCTGAACAGTGTCACTGTCCAGTCAAGAGATGCATGATTCCATGAAGGTGTCAACTGGTGATAACTAGATATAGTATATAGAGTAGCATCATTCAGCATTCAGGTTTGTGATTGGTGGTTGGTCTTTTATGAGTCTACCTTGAATATTTATAATTTTTCCAAAAACAGAACGATGACGCAATGACGTGCTTAATATTGATTTACAGATACAAGGACTGGAAACTGGTTAAGGACATCGTAATTGAACGGGGCTATTAAAGCGTATTCGCCTGTATAGGTGGCGTTTTGATAAGCTCCTGTTCTGATGTACTGTGTTTTTCATGGTGCAAAGTGACTCCTCTTTCCCCTTCTGTTTCGCAGGGTCATTATTACCATGCTGGTGCTAACGGCAGTTTGCTGCTATCTGTTGTGAGTATTGCCATCCGAAGAATGTGCTTCCGACATTCCTGCATCCTTCAGTTCACATTCGCAATCTGTTAGTTAACATTTCACTGCGTTTTACTCGGTGGATTCGCCTCTGTCGGGCCTGAAACTGGTCGAACTCGGCTCTCCATTAGCAAGCGAGGCGTACGCCACGGAGGGAGCGTACAGCCGCAGGTCACTGGATGGCCATCGACTGCTGGGCGCTGGCCTCCGTGGAAATCAATTACATTTCACATCGAATCGGTCAGCTGCCACAGCTGCAGCAGAACAGACTTTTTTACACGACTCATCAGCGAAACTGTCAGAGGAGAGGGGCTGACTGTAGGGATTTCCTACAGTCCCTGTCAGGCAGAAACGATTGGAAATTAGTTTTTTTTTTTTAATTAGAAGAATATACATATTTTTTAAACTTTGAAACCGAGTAAAAATTCAGTGTTAAGTCTCTTGGTATGTTGAATGGTCATCCATGCAAATCAACCATGCTTAATTTTTTGGCACTGTTATATCATAAACTGGACACTAGGGGGAAGCAAAAGCTTAAAATGTAAATTTCCTTATGCCTTGGTTTTCTCGTTAATGCAGGCAAGTACTTTTCCTTGTGTTAGCAGGCGTGTGTGGGTTTCCTCTTAACGGAACCAATTAACGTGCGAACGTAAGCGCTGAGTGCATGGCATCATTACGGTCTTACGGGGTTTCTTACCGAAAGAGTGATGGCGAATTGTCTTGAGGACTCAACAGGCACGTTGCTGTGTGAAGGCGACACGGGTTCATGTGAGAGCGATGCTGTTGCATTCAGGAAACGGCGTAAATAAACAGAATGCTCCTTTATGTGGCAATGCTGGTTATTCAGGAGCAGAGGAGAGTGACCTACATTTAGAACCTCTTCTCTTCCTCACCCTGGTTGTGTGTGCAGTTAGCTATGAATGCTGTGCGTGTGTGTGAGAGAGAGAGACTGTCAGTAACAGGCCAACAGACTGTACTTCTTTTTGCCAAAGGTAAAAGCTAAATTTGTTCTGGTCTGAGACGAAATCATTTCCCTTTCTTTATTCTTCAAACAGTTACTGTCGTTCAGAACCAGACCAGTTCATAGGTCTGTTTTCTGCTTTCTTTTTCGACTCATAACTTGTGGTTTGTGCATGTATTTTGAGTGCACCTCACTGTAGCTTCGACCTATTTTTATAACATTTTTTTTATGACCGCAATAAACAGGCACGGAAATGCACAGCTATCAGGGGTGTGTTTTGACCACAGAGTTCAGCCTGAAGGCAAAAAGTCCCTCTGATCCCCAGGGTTGGTGCTACCCAGCCAAATGGTAACACCATATTAGCATTTCTGGAACATTCTAGCATTGTTAACATTATCATCATCAACAGTGCATCAGCGTTTGGGGGGGGGGGGTAAGCGCTTTGGAATTAGCATTAGCAGTGCCTTGTCATGAAGAGAGGGATTAATCCACCCACAGCAGTGCTGCAGAGTGCTGAGTCACAGTGGTGTTGAGTAGGGCCGTGTTGAGCTGCACCATGTTGAGCTGGGGCGCGTTGAGTAGTGTTGTATTGAAAAGCGGAGTGTTGAGTAGCGCCGTGTTGGGTAGTGCTGTGTTGAGTAGCGCCGTGTTGAGTAGTAGCGCCGTGTTGAGTAGTGCCGTGTTGAGTAGCGCCGTGTTGAGTAGCGCTGTGTTGAGTAGCGCCGTGTTGAGTAGTAGCGCCGTGTTGAGTAGCGCTGTGTTGGGTAGCGCCGTGTTGAGTAGTGCTGTGTTGGGTAGCGCCGTGTTGAGTAGCGCCGTGTTGAGTAGTAGCGCCGTGTTGAGTAACGCCGTGTTGATTGTGGGCTTTCTGCTGCTCTGCTCCACAGCTGGCTGGTCGCTTTCCTGGCTCAGCTGAACCCGCTGTTCGGACCGTCCTTGAAAACCGACATCATCTGGTACCTGCAGTACCACTGGCCCTAGGCTCAGCTGCCCCCCCCCCCCCCGGCGGGTGAGTATCCCTGAGCCGGGCCAGAATAGCGCCGCTCTCTCGCCCACGTGTTGATTTCTGCCCTGTTGTGTTCTGGTTGCCGCGGTGCAGGCGCGCGGCGACGGCGGCAGGAGTCTCGCCTGACTGGAATTTTAAAAGGCCTGGAGCGGCACCCTTTCATCTTCCCACTGTAACAAATAATCTCACACTGCTGGTCATAAGGGGGCGTGGCCCTCACAGTCTGGACCAATGAGAGGCCACCTGTCTCCCCCAGGCGCAGATGAGGGTCGGGCGGGTCGGGGGGGGGGGGGGGTTCTCTGTCCCGGAGGAAGCAGAATGCAGAAGCCTGGCTGGGATACAAACCCCCTGAACCGGGGGCACGGGGGGGCGCGCGGGGGGGGTGGGGGACCTTAAACAAAAGGGCAGATTGTAAGCAGATTAGACGCACAATGCAGGACTGGGGCTCATTGACTTCTCTTCTTTTGCTGAGTAACGGCCGCTCTGATTGGGTGAAAGGCCTGGCATGTGGCCCAGGGCATAGCTGGGCAGATGGACAGAGCCGGACAGAGCACCGGCCCTCCAGACTGTCCCAGAAGCCCTTGCTTCTGGCCCCAAAACCAGGTCACATGACCCCCCCGCCCCCCCAAATCGCTGACAGAGCCGTAACGCTCGCTGTTCTGTTCTGGGATGTGGTCTTCACTCACTGTGGCTCACAGTGCCTGCTGTTGCCCCGGAGGGGAGGGAGATGCCCTGGAGGGGAGGGAGATGCCCCGGGGAGGAGAGTGGTGCCCTGCGGAGGAGGGAGGTGCCCCGGGGAGGAGAGAGGTGCCCCGGAGGAGAGCGGGGCCCTGGGGAGGGGAGAGAGATGCCCTGGGGAGGAAAGAGGTGCCCTGGAGGGGAGGGAGATGCCCTGGGGAGGAGGGAGATGCCCTGGAGGGGAGGGAGGTGCCCTGGAGGGGAGGGAGGTGCCCTGGAGGGGAGGGAGGTGCCCTGGAGGGGAGGGAGGTGCCCTGGAGGGGAGGGAGATGCCCTGGAGGGGAGGGAGATGCCCTGGGGAGGAGGGAGATGCCCTGGGGAGGAGGGAGATGCCCTGGGGAGGAGGGAGATGCCCTGGCTGCAGGCAGTAGGGCACATCGCTTTTTACAAAAAAATTTTTTAAAACTACTTAGAATGGACCCGTCTCAGGACAGGACCAGCCCTGCTCCCAGCTGCGACAGGAAACGAGCCCCGTGCTCCAGGCAAAATTAAATTTCACTTCTCCTCTTTTTTTTTTTTCTTTTTTTTTTGCAGAACAAGAGGCTTGGCTGTCTTCAGAATCCCTTCCATAGAAACGGAACATTCCTTTTAAACCCCGCGCCTTGGCCGGGGAGCTGTGTGATCCCCTCTGTTCAGGAGAGAAGCACAATGCCTCCAGTAGCAATTTGCTCAACTTAAATCCAAAAAGGATTTGGGAAGAATTCCACTTGAGATGTACAAGATTAGCTCATGTAAATTCTGCCCGTCTCTGGGCCTGTTTGCTGTGTGACTCTGTCTCTTCTCAGTTGACTGGCACGCTTAAAAAAAAAAAAAGAAAAGCGAAAACATTTTAATAAACTTTTACCATGAGTGCACACCGCTCAAACAGACCGACCGGACGAAGTTTAAATATTTATTTCAGTTAAGACGTGTTCCTTATTTTCACCGTGTCCTTACGGTTGTGTCTGTGTGATGAATTTGTATTTCTGCAAAAGCCAAGATTAAACGATTGTTAAAGGAGAATGTTTGCTCCTATTAATTTTTCATTTAAGAGCGGGAGAGCATTTCGCGTTTAATTGCAGATTGTATAAGGGACAGTGATTAAGTTAAATGACTGAAATGACGGTCATCATGGGCATACATCTGCACATTTTTAAAAGGTTCTGACTTAAGTAAATCACAATATTGCTTTTTGAACATATGCGATGCTGCTTAATGTTTCAACCCGTGAGTCCTCTTCAGCGCAGGTTTCTGTGTTGACCGTCACATGGATAAACATCTCTCTGGTTTTAGGGTATATGTGAATTTGTGACTCATCTCGATTTTCTAAAATGACAAACATGTCTGAAGAACAGAAAGGGGTGCCAGTTGTATCTGACAGTATTGAAGTGACACTGAATTCAGTCCAAAGAAATCCTAAAATGACTGGTATGTTACAGCTGGAATTATATAAGGTAGCACGTATTATTTCTCCAAGACCTTTTGGAGACTCACATAAGACCCAGCAGTTTTTAAAAAAATGATATTATCAGTTAATGACTATAAGTTTGCCATTATAATGTGTGGGTGATGTAACTCCAGAGTTTGCCTGTTTAGCCAAACTGGTGTGAAACTGAGAATCGCATGGCCATTTATGCCATATAAAACTCATTAACACTGATGCAAAAAAGACAAGCAATAAATGGACATGATTCCCACGTTCCATCGATTAGAGGAGAAAAAAAACTTCAGAAAATTCAGAATAATCATAATTTGACAAGGGACTATGTCTTGGCACTATTGCTAAACTGTCTATGTAAATGATGATTGCAATCAATAATAGATTAAAATTCTGAAATCTGGTATACAGGTGTAATTTTCAAAGCTTCCAGCGACTTCCAGTGCTGATATGTTTATGCCTCTGAGCTCTGCTCTATATGGTTGAGTCCGTGGCTGAAGATGTGTGAAATTTCAGAAAGGGGAACAGTGATTTGGAACTGAAATTCCATTACCTGTGGGCAGGTAGTCATAAATCAGACCCAGGGATATTTGGGGCTTTGGAGTAAAACTGCTGAAACCTTGCTCCACCATTAAGTGTATTGACCACAAGCGGCTCACTTCTTGTTTTAGTTTAAAAATGATAAACATTCTTGAAACTGGTATCGCAAACTAATTATACTTTGTATCATTATCTTTATATTGCAGTTTGTCATGCCTCCTAGTTTGACTTGGCATAGATTAAGTCAGAGTGATGTTCACTGTGTGTACTGGACTTAACATGTTCATGGCTATGAATAACTGTTACAAAATGAGTATTGTACCTTAACGGACCTGTGTTTTGTAGTTGTTCAAATGACCTTCGGTGTGCTCTTATTGTACATCGCTTTGGATAAAAGCGCCTGCCAAATAAATGTAATGTAAAAGGAGGACTCAAACTGATCGATAAGGAGAACATTTATAATTCCAGCTCCCAGCCATAGGTCAGTTCAAATCAGGGCAGCCTCTTGTCTTTTCTTTTTTTTATAATTTAAGCAAGAATTAGTCCATGTTTGAATTCAAGCAACATGTGAGCCAGGGAGGCAACCAGGGTTGGGAGTGTTGGGTAGAACATTGCCGTGGTCGCTGTTGGTTTCTGCAAGAGTGAAACCCTGTGTTTCAGCTAGTAGGAAATGGGCACCATTCCCACTCATGCCCTGCAGCAGAGCTGGCAGTTGGGAGTGGCACAGGAAGATTGATCACTTCAGGTGAGCCATCCAGGAAGTGGCTGCATGGGAGGAGCTTCCATTTCAGTGGTTTCATTGGAGTTTTTTTTTATTTTTTAAATTTTATATACTTTTATTTTACCTGGTTACTCTCTTGAGATCAAAGATCTCTTTTTCGAGAAAGACCTGGCCAAAATGGCAGCACATAAAACAAAACCGCAGTGCACAAACATGGACGAGCACAAAAGGTGCAAACAGAGTTTAAGAGATATAAGCAGAGCAAGTGAGAAGCAAGCAAAGGCAATGTTGTTGGAGGAGTTAGACGACATAAAATTAAAATTAAAATTGACGAAAGCGAAAAGGAAGGCTGTGTAAGGGCTGCTTAGGGATATTCTCTCGAGGTCTCAGTGTTCAATCAGAGTATATTTCCTGGTATCTCGGTGTATAATCAGGGTACTCACAGGAAGCAGTGGTGTGTGACAGTAAGTGAGTGAGAGACGTGGGGTGGTCATGGAACTAAATGAATAGCCTATATTCCTACAGAAAAGATATACACCAGGATTTCTACATAATGTGGTTTGTATAACAAAAATGCATGCCATTACATCACTGTTTACAATACCCCCTGAGAACAGTCAGTGGTCATATTACCGTCTCCAAGTATTCCACAGAGACAGATATAATTATCCTATGGACAGCATTCAATGATCCATATATAACATGCATACGCGATTACATAATTTACTGTAATGTCACGTTACCTACATTTTTTTACTTTTAAAGTTGCCCTTACATTTGCACGCATCTTCTCATCCGCGTTAACAAGATTAGTAAACAGTTGTATGAAGTGGGTTTTACACGCCGATGACGGGTGCACGAAAAGTGCTGTTTTGGGGGCTAATCTCAGGCGCGAGCTGTAATTGGTCGCTGGTGAAGCACGTGAGAGAGCAGTCACGCGCTTTCCAGGAACCCGTCAGGAAGAAGATAAACAAAACAAACCAGAGAGAGAGAGAGCAAGAGAGAGAGAGAGGGGGGCAGCGTGGACCCCACGGAAACAGCGAAAAATATCCAAAAACACTGCTTAATACGGATCTAAAAACTGTCTAGTTGACCCACGGAGGAGTCTTAAGGTGAGTAGCATGCTTAGTCTGTAGTATTGCAACTTGCCGCTGGATAGTTTGTTGAGCATCTAGAAATTTCTTCCTCTTTTAGCTAGTAGCTAGCGAGCTACCTAAATAAACAAATTAGCTAGTTGCTAGCTAGCATGCTAACTCTGCACCCCTGCGAGGGGAGGAACGCGGAGGCCATAGTTATGTAGAAGCAGGATTTAGTTCCGACTGATCCCAGTGCTGATTTTTAACTCACAACTCGTAAGAGCGAGATGACATAACCAATGTTGCGATTAGATGGTGGGATATTTCATCATTTTTATCGTTTTATCAGTAGCTGTCATCTGTTTCGCGAATTGGCTAGTCAGTTAAATAACTTGGCTAATCGAGCTAACTACTCGTGTAAAAAACAGCCAGCGCTAGCTCACGACTGGTGTTTACCCCATCTTGCTATACTGGTAAACAGCTAGATAGCTCAACTTTTATATCCGAATATTTCCATTACCTAACATTAGTTTTTTATTCATTGCAGTTTGCCGTCCAGTTCATGCCATAGTTATGTTGCAGGCTAATTAAGATAAATATTTTGCGGATAAAATACCTGCTAAAATACTTATCCAAGTGTTAGCAAGTTACCAACGAGTGCAGCTGGTGAACGTTATTTCCTGGAAGTGTTAAATAATGTGAAATTACCTGCTAAACTATTTATATTTAAGTTGCATATCTACGTGAACTTATTGTAATGTTAGCTAATTTGACAAATTCACTCGTTTTCGCTGGTTTGATGGCTGGCTAGTGCAACGCCATCTGTGGGGCTTGCCAACGCAATCGGCAGCTATTTTCTTTTCCCTCTATTTGTGTTTTGTGCAAAAATGTACAACTTAGAACATAGTTACATTTAGCTAACTAAGAACCGGGTATATTTCTAGCGTGATATCCATCTCAATGTGGAAATTATGTCCTGTATGTGTTTCATGAAAACAACAGCGGTTATGTCTGAATGATACACGCCCCCTTAGCAGTGCTGCTCTCTTGTGGCAACAGCTAGCTCGCTAGCTAGCTAGCTAAGGCAATTTAAAACGGAGACATATCACTTAAGAAAACATCTCATTGTTATCAGCTTGCCTGGTTGTGACATGGCATGTAGTACTTATGACCTAGCTAACGTTACCGAACCATACATTATAGAAAACATTGAAATGGTAGTTCGTGTCTTCTTGGCTCGCTTTTTGTACCTTATAGATAGTTGAGGGGCTTGCTAACTTGTGGTTTTTATTTTGGTCACAATATTAAGCATGCGAGACGGGTTAGAAGTGTTTTTCAACTATTTACGTAATGTTTTTTTAAAATGGCCTTTAAATCTTGTTTATATGCTTTATCTAAGCCCATCACGAAATGGGTGTGTAAGAATTGTCGAATACTTCTCTGCAAAACAGGATGTCTGTCCAATCATGTAGTGCAGGGGGCGGGCCGTATACGGGTCTGCCCAATAGAACAGCGATATTAAGTAGGGGCTGGCGACGTCGGTAATTGTGGTTCGGTTGACGCTGCCATTTGTTTGTGTTGGAGGCCATGTTGAAGTTCAGGTCTGCGGGGGAGTGGTTGTAGGTCAGGCTGGCAGGAGCGTGCTTTTGCATCAAATCGGACATAATGGCTTAATTTACGTTACTCCGCTGCACATATAACGGGTTGTTTGATAAAGCGAGTACTCAAGGCAGTATTTGTTGCTGAAGCAATTACAGAAGTGACAACAACATGCGTTTTTGTAGGTCACAATCATTTCAGGAGCAAACGTTGAAGTCGGCAGCGTGCTGACTCAGAATATTGCCTGCTGTGCTAGCCATCTAGGTGCTGGATAGTCGCTGCCTGTCTGTGTTGGGTTGTTGAGCATGCTTTTTCCGCCAGAATAGTCGGGATGAAAGTCTTCATATTGAGACCTCTTTGCAATGCTCAAAATGAGAGCATGTGACTGCATGAATTTGAATTTTGGATGACTGCTAATAACTCAATTTCATAGTGCGGTATTAATGCTGGAGTTGATAAACCCCTGTCGTTTGCATAATCATAACGTGCATGATCCACAAGAATATTGGCACAATATGTCTGGATTACTTTACCAGAAAAACGAGACTCACGGATTTAAATTAGAAATGCTATTTTCAGTACTTTCACTTTCTGCCACTGTAATCCGAGTCATTTTACAAGGTTCAGTCTGTATATAGATTCATCCTTTTTTTTCCTCAAAATTTCATAATTTTAATGAGGGAACGATTCATGCTGATTTCAGCAGATCAGATACTGAATTATAATATCACATTGAGCCCATAATATGAATAAAAGGGCAGTGCTTCATATCAGTTTTTACTTGTCTGACGTTACCTCGTATCTGAGTATACGGAGAGCCGCCAGACGAACCGTCTAAAGGTTAACTGTCATATTATAACAGCAATATCAATAAACAACGGTTAGAATAATAACAACAGTAATAATGATGGCCGTTTCTCAGTGAATCAGTCGAGATACATAGGCTCACGGCCACATGTGTAGTCAGTGTTTGTGATGGTCGTTAGTGCTTTCAGCGGGTTTGCCGTAAAAAGGAAATAAATCTTGAGGGGCCCACCTCCCGTGTTTCTGGGGCGGTGCGTGCACCGCTGCCCCCGTAATTAGCGCACCTCTGACAAAGGGCTGCGCCTGACTCAGTTGGCGCTCTCTCCCTCGCAGACGTAATGGGAGGTCAGAAGCCATTAATTTGTTGCTATTCCAGGAACGGAGGTTCACCCTGGAGCGCCGACGGAGGCCTTGCGGAAGCTTAGGGAGGGCAGCGGCGCGAGGAACTGGCGTTAAGTTAAGAGCTAGCCGCTACCTGCTAGCGCCGTGCGAGCGGGACGCTGTGGCGGCGTGTGTCGCTTCCACCTGTGCGAATAGCGGGGTCATCTGGGAGTCCGCGAGCACCTTTATGAGCTCACCTGTATGAGCTCACCTCTCACACGCCCAGGTGTCCGCTGATGGTTAGCGCTCGGGTGGGCGTGGGGAGAGCCGCTGGTCGTGCGTGCGTCTGACCCGACGCCGCGGCTGATGGTGGCGGTACTCTGTGCTGAGGTGATGTACGCGGGAGGACCGCGCGGTACGACGCGGCGGCTGGGTCACATGAGGGATAAGTGTGTAACGGGCGAGGGGGCAGTCCACGCATTATTATCTAACGCATATGATACCAGTTAAATGATCAGCAGTGCCTGAATATAATAGGGCACTGGACATGCGCAGGGTTGAGCGGGAGCACATTGCCGGGGGTCAGACAGGTAAATCAGGTACCTGCCTGTAAACAAGTAGCTTATTTATTGTTTGTGAAAAATCCTGTGCCCAGTCTGAGACGATTATGCATCTAACCCTGATGACATTAATCTAACCCTGATGACATTAATCTTGAGCACACGTGCAGTTTCGGTTTGTGTGGAGGGTCTTTGCGGTAGGAACCACAGTGTTAAGCACACGTGCGGTCTTGCTGCATGTAGAGGCTCTTGCAGGAAGGTGCATGGGCATGGGCCGCAGAGGCCTGCCACGCGGTCTGCTGCGAGAGTGCAGGAGGGTGTTGCAGGGTTGGCATGTAGAGGGTGCAGGAGGTGAGGAGCGACGGACGAGGGGAGGATGCAGGAGGGTGCAGGAGGATGTAGGAGGATGCAGCAGGGTGCAGCAGGTTGCAGGAGGATGCAGGAGGACGCAGGAGGATGCAGCCCGTGCAAGCTGCAGTGGGGCTTGCGGCCAGCGGCGCAGGAGTGAGCGGTGGTGCTGCGACCCCGTGACCCCGTGGCGGGGAGGGAGGGGTTATGTGACAGGGCCCGGTTTCAACGGCGTCCGCGCTCTGGAGTTCTGGCGTGTTCTAGAACATCGTATCTGTCAGCGGTGCAAAGGACGCTGCTCTCTCCACCGTGTGTGGAGGAAGTAGAAGCACCGACGCTTTTCCTGTTGATAAGCGAAACCACGGACGTTCCTTATCTTTGGGGCCGACGCTGCATCGCAAAGCCCTGCGAGCCGTTATTTGAGACGCTTTAGTGTTGAGAGCCGAGCTCGTTCAGCGGTCCTGGGATTTGGCCGATGATCAGAATCCGCCTCAAGAATTCGTGCTGCAGTTCTCCTTGCAGCTGGTTAATGGCTTGCATAATAATGAATGATACTTTTGCAGCATCTCTCCGTGACCTGCGCTTGTGGGAACCTGCGCTTGTGGGAACCTGCGCTTGTGGGAACCTGCGCTTGTGGGAACCTGCGCTTGTGGGAACCTGCGCTTGTGGGAACCTGCGCTTGTGGGAACCTGCGCTTGGGGGAACCCGTGTCTGTGTGTAATTCTCCTGAAGCATTTCTCTTATTTGCACAGTGGCTTCATTGTGGACCTGCAGAAGAGACCTGTGCAGGGAGAATGGCAGCAGGCTGAGTAGCTAGTTGCAGATCTAATAGTGTTTATGTTGTTC
This sequence comes from Anguilla rostrata, assembly GCF_018555375.3. Lineage (NCBI taxonomy): Eukaryota > Metazoa > Chordata > Actinopteri > Anguilliformes > Anguillidae > Anguilla > Anguilla rostrata. The sequence continues at coordinate 1,697,889 of NC_057935.1, forward strand.
GTTGTTCAGAAAGTGAAATGTAGCCAGACATAGAAGAAAGAAAGACTGAGACCCCATTTCCTCTAGTGTGATTATTTAAAATTGAAACTAAGACTTGTAGTTACAGTGGTAGAGTGGCATAACGTTATGTAACGTACTGTAAAGGGTTTGCTGTTGTATATTTGGTGTGTTCTGACCTCCCTTTCTGAGTGAGAGGTGCGGTGGTGAACACGCTCGCTCTGTTTCAGGGCCACTCTGTTCTGAAACACACCATTCAGGGGGTGCTCTCATGTTACCCTGGCCCCGCCCCGCCCCGGCCCGCCTCCGCTCTGCTAGTAAACAGGCGTCTGGTAGTGTGGCCCAGCTCTCATTGGGCCAATGGGAGCCAGGCTAAGAGTCCTCAGAACGCAGACCTGGCTGCAGTGGGAAATCCCATCATGCACTGCTTCGTGTAACCAATGTAAGAAATGTAACAGAACCTGTGGGTACACACCTATTTTCTCCGGCAGACAATAGCACCCTGTTCCCTGTTTCAAAACCAGCAGCATTGTGCTGAGAAGCGTAACCTAGGGAGACGACACACAAAAGGGGGCGTGGCTGTCGGTGCGAGTGTACTCTGAAACTCTTTTTAAAGGGCCCGTTGCTCCTGGTGTCATAATTGCCTGTGAAACGGGCTGTGCCATTCAAGATGCGTTTGATTGGGAGGTGCCCGGACCGTCCCCTTTGGTGGAGACGGGTGGCGGGTGTGGTTTTGTGTCGCTGTGAATGCGCGCTGTAACTCGATCCCACCGTGTGTGTGGTTGTGTACGTGTTGGCCAGTGGAGCGTGATGGTGGCGGGAAGACCTTCCTGTAGCAGATTGTCACGGTCGCTCTGGGAGACGGTTGGTGTAGTCACTCAGGTTGGTGTGGTTGATTGGCATTGACACTCACGTTTACTCCTGCAGTGAGGCACAAGGGCAGGGCAGCCTCACCAGATAAGCAGTGAGTGGACAGAACATTGATCTCAGTGCACTAGCCCCTCTCACTCTGTACACTACCCCCTCCCACTATGTACTCTAGCCACTCTACACTGTCACATCCCACTCAGTACTCTAGCCCCTCCCATTCAGTACACTGCACACCCACTCAGTACACTAGCCCCTCCCCCTCAGTACTGAGTGCAGAACACACAGCTCTCTGCCCCAGGGTGTGGCCCCATGGGAGACGGTCCTCTAAAGACTGTGTGCAGGAAGCACACGCCTTCCCTAGGTCGTGGCCCTCTCTGAGTCTCTCTGTGGATCCACTTCCTCTGAGTTTCTCTGTGGATCCACTTCCTCTGAGTTTCTCTGTGGATCCACTTCCTCTGAGTCTCTCTGTGGATCCACTTCCTCTGAGTCTTCCTGTGGATCCACTTCCCTCTCCCAGGAAGGCACAGAGGGGTTCGGCGAGCCTGTGCGGAAGCCTTCCTCCCCGTGACCGGGGGGGGGGGCGGTGCGAGGGGGGGGGTCTGCAGAGTGACTAATCCCATGCGGAGGTGGCCAGCCATCTCTGACGCCAGCAGTCTGAGCGGGTTACATCAACGTCCCGTTTGCTGTGTGCTGTCCTAGTCTGTTCTGCTCCTTCCTGACACACAGGAAAGAGCTGGTGGAGGAGACGGTTCTAGGGGTGCACTGTTCCCAGTGGAGGAGACGTGGCTGTGCGTCTTTTGGGATTTGAACCTGTAATGCAGTGCTGATGAGTGGGGAGACCTTGCCGTGTCGCAGTGGTGGGGCTCTGTGCTGCTGAAGTGCACAGGTGACCTGCTACCTGTGTGGATGTGAAACTGTGCTGTGCTCTGCAGCTGCTTCCTCCTCACCAGCCCTTCCTGTACTAACCTGGGTTCCATGGCAACAGCAGGCCAATGGCGCGAGGCCCCGCCCCTGACCCGCCTGCCTGTCGTTAGAGCATGGCGGTGGTTATTTCTGTGACTCTGGGAGGCGGCGCCGGATTGGCTCGTTGGCTCAGGTGCAGTGCTGGCGGTTTGCGTGTGTGTAAATTCAGACCACGGTTACAGATGCGTGGGGTTTACAGACACAGCAGGTCATGTGATATCATGTCTGATTGGTTTTGGACAGAGGTGTGCTGGAATACGAGGTGGGGTGGGGGGGGGCGGGGTGGGGGCTGCCTCTGGCTTTGGGTCTCGGCCAGGTTATTTTGGTAAACAAATTCCCTCTCTCCCCTCTCACTGGTCTTTTTTCTCTCCTCTCTTCCTCTCAGTCCCTCTTCCTCTCTCTCCACCCCTCTCTTTCTCTCTCCCTCTCCCACTCGGTATGATCCTGTCCTTTCTTCTCCTCTGTTGTACCTGTCCACCACTTTGCTGAGCCCCAGGTGAACAGTAAGGATGCTAGCTTTGCTAACCCCAGAGGTGAACAGTAAGGATGCTAGCTTCGCTAACGCACAGGTGAACAGTAAGGATGCTATCTTCACTAACCCCAGTGGTGAACAGTAAGGATGCTGGCTTCACTAACCCCAGTGGTGAACAGTAAGGATGCTAGCTTCACTAACCCACAGGTGAACAGTAAGGATGCTAGCTTTGCTAACCCCAGTGGTGAACAGTAAGGATGCTAGCTTCACTAACCCACAGGTGAACAGTAAGCATGCTAGCTTTGCTAACCCCAGTGGTGAACAGTAAGGATGCTAGCTTTGCTAACCCCAGTGGTGAACAGTAAGGATGCTAGCTTTGCTAACCCCAGTGGTGAACAGTAAGGATGCTAGCTTTGCTAACCCCAGTGGTGAACAGTAAGGATGCTAGCTTTGCTAACCCCAGTGGTGAACAGTAAGGATGCTAGCTTTGCTAACCCCAGTGGTGAACAGTAAGGATGCTAGCTTTGCTAACCCCTGAATGATTTAGTTTCGTGAGGAAAACTGAATCGGCCCAGAGAGGGAAAGGTGAATCGTTTTTCAGGTGCGGTCCATTTCAGGGACAGACGGTAAAGGCTTGCGGCTGTAACAGCGATACGAGCCGCGCGCCGCTCAGGAAAGGGTTTTTCCACCGAAGGCACTGTGTGCCGAAACGTCCACTGAGCAGCAGGTCTCGGCGTTGTGTTTTTATGCTCTGCAGACCATACTGATTTGGGCGGAGAGACCGAAGGGTTCACGGGGGGAGACGCCGTAACGTTGGCCTGGAGCCCCAGAGCCGCCGGGGCCTGTAAGGGCCTGGAGTTTTTCAGGCGGTGCAGAGCCTCCTGCTTCTGCAGAGGGACACCGTTCAGCTTCCTCTTTTCAGTGCGTTTCAGAGCAAGAGCTCGGGAGCGGGAGAAGCACCGCCGAAAAATATCACAAATGGAAAACTGCGTTTCAGTGACCCGGCACTGAAGAGGTTGTTGATGTTGTTTTAGAGTTCAGTGGTTAGACGGGGGAGCTAGGGGATCTCCTAGAATCGAAAAACGGTTTTTCGCACATCCCGTCTTCGGCGGTGGGAAAAAAAAAACCCCTCTGCAAAGAGAAAGTAGGACCCACGGCTTATCTTTTTATAAGATATCATATATTTATTTAGTTAATTAAGACTGTTTTATAGTAGATTGTATATGTATGCGTGTACTGTTGGGCTGGGAGAAATGGCATTTCGTTCTAATTTATGAGAGTACTGAGGAATGACAAATAAAGAAATCTTGAATCTCTTGAAACAGCAGTGTCCTACCTCTGCATTAGAGAAACAGTCTGTTTCTGTGTTTTAAATATTTTCTAATGAAGGGGTATCGCGGGAGCAGAGAGTAGCAGGACCCACTTTCTCTGATCCCCCAGAATCACACAGACTGACAGAGTGCTCATGCAAATGCCCCTGCTCTGTTTACTGTGTACAGTGTTCAGCTGCACTGTTTACTGTGTAGTGTTCAGCTGCTCTGTTTACTGTGTACAGTGTTCAGCTGCACTGCTCTGTTTACTGTGTACAGTGTTCAGCTGCACTGCTCTCTTTACTGTGTACAGTGTTCAGGTGCACTGCTCTGTTTACTGTGTACAGTGTTCAGCTGCACTGCTCTGTTTACTGTGTAGTGTTCAGTTGCTCTGTTTACTGTGTACAGTGTTCAGCTGCACTGCTCTGTTTACTGTGTAGTGTTCAGCTGCTCTGTTTACTGTGTACAGTGTTCAGCTGCTCTGTTCACTGTGTACAGTGTTCAGCTCTGTTTACTGTGTCGTGTTCAGCTGCTTTCTTTACTGTGTACAGTGTTCAGCTGCACTGCTCTCTTTACTGTGTACAGTGTTCAGCTGCACTGCTCTCTTTACTGTGTACAGTGTTCAGCTGCACTGCTCTCTTTACTGTGTACAGTGTTCAGCTGCACTGCTCTCTTTACTGTGTACAGTGTTCAGCTGCACTGCTCTCTTTACTGTGTACAGTGTTCAGCTGCACTGCTGTTGCTAACCGGTCCCCTGTACTGTCATAAAGCTCAAACGAACAGTTGTCAGCAGTTGCTTGCAGTTGTTGTGCGTGTTTTCCGTGTTTGTTTGCTATTTCCACACCTGTGGAAGAGTGAGGTGATTGGCAGACTTGTGTGTGGAAGGTGCGTTTTGATTGGCTGAGGACAGGCGGCGGGGGCGGAGACAGCTCTGTGTCTCTCGGCAGCCTGCAGGCTGGGTGGAGCGCGGAGAACGGTGTGTGAAAGAGTGCGGTGATGAGTATCGCCTTTCACTCCAGAGGCATGCTGGGAGGAAGTGATGTCACAGGCCACAGGGGTGACAGACTGGGGTCCGTGCATGGTGCGTGCTCGGTTTGTGCACGGTGTGTGTGTGTGTGTGTGTGTGTGTGTGTGTGTGTGTGTGTGTGTGAGAGCGTGCGCGGTGTGTGTGTGGTGCGTGCGTGCTGTGCGTGTGTGTGGTGCATGCGCGATGCGTGCGCGATGTGTGTGTGTACCGTGTGTGTGTGTGTGTGAGCGTGCGCGCGGTGTGTGTGTGTGTGTGTGTGTGGTATGTGTGTAGCAGTGTGTGTGTACCGTGTGTGTGTGCGTGCGTGCGGTGTGTGTGCGCTTCGCTCCGCTCGGTGCTGTTGTTCGTCCCCCCGCCGTATCGCAGCGTTCTGTCATCCCCGCCTGGCGCTTTATTTAGGCCTTTAAGATGGCAGCCGTTAAAAAGGAGACAGAGGTTATAAAAATAGGCCGGTGTTCAGCTCTGCGTCGCGTCACGTTAATGCCCTCCCCACGGGGCGGGGGGGGGGGGGGGGGGGCGGGGACGCACATTTCACCCGCGCCTCTCCCGTCGTTCGCAAGGACAGCTTTTCATAACAGAGCCCCCTGGCCGTCCATCTGCCTGACGGACAGGCCAGGATGGCCCTCTTTCACCCACGTCCCGTCACCCAAAATGCCACCGCAGCCCTGAGCTCACATTAATCTTCTCCAGCCACAAACCTGCTCTCAGGTTCAGATGAACAACACTCCTTGACAGGTACTTGCGCGCACTGGCAAGTAGTTGGGCAAAAATCATGATTTGCAAGCTGTGGTCTCTCTCTCTCCCTCTCCTCCTTTCTTTCTGTCTCTCTTTCTCGCCCCCTCTCTTCATCTCTCTTAGCTCCTCTCTCCCTCCCCCCTCTCTCTTCCTTTCTCTTCCTCTCCCCATCCCTTTTTCTCTCAGTCTCTCTCTCTTTCTCTCTGTCTGTTAAAGGCCTACCATGCTATGCACCATGTTTTATATGTCTAACCCCCCCTCCCTCCCTCCCCCCTCCCCCCTTTTCTCTCAACAGCAAACAGCCAACGCAGGAGGCCTGAGGGAGAGCGTGTGCAGAGGGGCCGCTGAGGCTTCTGGGTAAAACAGAAAGCGACCCTTTTTGTGAGCAAACTCCTTCGTTTCTGCTGGTACTGAGCAAACTGGAAACAGCTGGAGGACGGCAGCAGCGTTTCTGGCTAAACACCGAGGACCCGTGGCTGGCAATGCCTCTGGTGAGTGGCTGTGGGTGTGAGTGGCTGGGGCTCGGCCGCCCGTCCGTGCGGATGTCTTCACTGACCTCCTCAGTGTCAGTGTCCCGGACAGAAACCTTCCCGTGGACAAACCGTCTGTGAGACGGGCCGAGGTGCGCACTGACGAAGGCTGCGGAGACAGCGTGTGCCGCAGCCAGCGTGGAAATATTTCACATTTAAAGCATCGCAGCAACTGAGGAACACAACCCTGTTTAAAAAACGTCCTTTAGACACACAGTCTGCTCTAGCATCACCCAGGCAAGGGAGGGTTTCAGTCGGCTCATCACTCACTAGCCCCCCCTGCTGGTTGACCGGGCTCCCGCAGGTCTGATCTGTTGAGCTGCACCTGAAGTGTCTTCCCCTGACTCGTGTCTGTGCCGCGGTCTGAAATCGCACTGGAAAGTGCTTGCTAGCTCACACTCTCCCTCTGATAGCAGAGGCTGCAGCAATGAGCTGGGGGAAAAGTGGGGGGGGGGGGGTGGTGGAGCATTAAAAAAGCCACTTTGTCCCCCATCAGCCTTCTGGTCGATTTATACAGAAACATTAACGCTGAAAAATGTATTTCTCTTGCATCAGGGTGCGGTTTGTGACCGTTTCATTGTTTAGAGTGAAAAGCAGGAGATCTGACAGAGAGCCAAGGCTGGCTGTGGCACATCCGTGTCGGCGGAGGCTAACGTGTTGAAACCTGCAGCCTCCGTCTCCGCTCGCTGCGCGCGGTCGTTCTGCGGCTCGCGGGACAGGCTAAGCGATGCCTGGCCGTGGGCGTACGCTGCGAACACCGTGCACGCGAAACGGAGTTCGGCTGCACCTGACAGGCAGGAGGCGGAGACATTCCACTGTTTCTGATTCGTTGGCACGTGTGCAAAGGCGTTGAATCCTGTCAGCAGCTTTGCCCTACGAATCAGGCAGTTCTTATGAAGACCTCCCTTCTTTCACATGCGCAGTGTATCATTCGTCTGATACAGAGGCACCCTAAAAGAAATTATATTTCTTAAATATTTAAATTCAGTAGATGACAACAGATAAAATAAGCAATTTTCGTGTTCAGTGGGCTTGAGTATCTGTGATTAGTGGGGTTACGTGTGTGTGTGTGTGTTCAGTGGGCTTGAGTATCTGTTCAGTGGGGTTGAGTATCTGTGTTCAGTGGGCTTGAGTATCTGTGTTCAGTGGGGTTGAGTATCTGTGTTCAGTGGGCTTGAGTATCTGTGTTCAGTGGGGTTGAGTATCTGTGTTCAGTGGGCTTGAGTATCTGTGTTCAGTGGGGTTGAGTATCTGTGTTCAGTGGGCTTGAGTATCTGTGTTCAGTGGGCTTGAGTATCTGTGTTCAGTGGGCTTGAGTATCTGTGTTCAGTGGGGTTAAGTGTGTGTGTTCAGTGGGCTTGAGTATCTGTGTTCAGTGGGGTTGAGTATCTGTGTTCAGTGGGGTTAAGTGTGTGTGTTCAGTGGGCTTGAGTATCTGTGTTCAGTGGGCTTGAGTATCTGTGTTCAGTGGGGTTGAGTATCTGTGATCTGTGTTCATTGGGGTTCATGTTGTCTATGGGTTTCCCTCCTGTCAGCCCAGCATCACTGGGATGGACCCTCCTTTTGGGGATGCCTTTGAGAACTACTCCTTCACTGACCAGGCACTGACCAGCACGGACCTGTTGGCAAGCAGCTCAGACCCCGACTTCATGTACGAGCTGGTGAGTGTGGCGCCCCCTGCTGGGGAGAGACAGGGACGATCCTGGGGCTCACCCAGCACCCGATGAGCTCACAGAGCGCTCCTGGGCCCGCTGTTCCTGGGGCATTCTGACCTGGAGAGGGCTACCTCGAGCAGGAACGAGCAGTGATCCACCCCAATCAGAGCCGGGCTCCATTACAGCGGGGCTCCCGCTGCTCAACGTCTACGTCTGACCTGGCAACCTCCGCCAAAACCCGTCAGATTAAAAACCGCGTCGAGTTCCAGAAACCTGCTGATGACGGCGGTCCACTACACTCCTGTCAATCACGCAGGAAGGTTGTGGTCTAATATCTGGGCTCTAATCAGCCATTGGCTGAAAATCCTGTCATTCATACTAATATCATCCAGTCAGCTGAAAGGTTTTGCCTTTTACCTCCATTTATATTCAAATTTTCCATTGTTTCTTTATTTGAATGTTTTAGAACTCTGAGTTACCAGGTGTGCCTCGTGTGCTGCACACATCTCCAGGTACACTGCAGTTATAAAATATTCTCTGTAAAGAGCATTTTCACCTGTGATACCTGTAAAGAGCATCTGTATGTCCTGTGTGTGCTACCCCTGTCACCACAGAGGAACCCTTCCCTGCCATGAAAAATTGCCATCATTTTTATTTGATCTGATTTCATTTTGATTTGATTTGATAGAATCCCCTTTCCCCCCCCCCCCAGGAGAATTTAAAAACTGCACACAAAATAAACGTGATCGATTGAAGAGCGCTAAAAACAACGCGGACTGGCTGCTTTGGTTTGTGGTGTCAGTTCTCTCAGGGTAAGCAAAGTGGAAAGTTCTGAATGAGTTTTTGAGGACAAATGTGGAAGAGTCGCTCTTAAAATGAAACACAAAGTCAAAGGCAACCAGAGGGAGCAGTGATTATACCATTAACTTTAAGCATTTGTTTTCTGCAGTGTGTGTTCTCAAGTTCACCCCAGACATTTGGCCAGAATGTTTTTGTCAGCCACAGGACTCCTGTGGTTTTGAGGGAAGATGTGGTTCTGTCGGCCTGTTATGCCGATTGGTGATTGGCCGGTGTGGGTAAAGCCGAGTGTTCTGATTGGCCCCTGGTTTTCCCGCCGCAGGACAGGGAGGTGAGCTGCGCGCAGAGCCCCCGGGACGAGATCCTCCTGGCGGGGGACTGCAAGGAGATGGAGAACATGGAGCACCTGACGGAGCTCCTGGACAGCGACCCCACCTACAGCTCCACCTTCGAGCAGTGGGACTCGTACTGGGAGGACCTGACGCGCTACACGCGGCTCACCAGCTGCGACATCTGGGGCACCAAGGAGGTGGACTTCCTGGGGCTGGACGACTTCTCCAGCCCCTACCAGGACGAGGAGGTCATCGGTCAGACGCCCACGCTGGCGCAGCTCAACTGCGAGGACTCGCAGCCCGTCAGCGAAGCGCTCTACCACCCCGACCTGCTGCAGGGGCAGAAGGCCCACCCCCCCCTGCCCCCCGCCCCCGGCAAGAAGGGCCCCGGCCGGCAGCCCACCCCCAGCTGCTCCTCAGCGAGGAGCCCGCTGCCGGACTTTGCCGAAAGCGCGCAGAAGGCCACCTGGCCCATCGCCTCCAGCACGGAGACCATGTCCAAGGCGCAGCCGCTGGGGGTGAAGGTCACCGTCCCGCCCCCCGACGGCAAGGACTACGTGCGCAAGGCCAAGGTCCGCATCGGCGCCCAGCGCCGGCCCACCGTGGCCGACCCCGCCCCCGCCCCCGCCCCCATGAACATCACCGTCAGCGCCGCCTTCCCCGAGGGCGCGGGGGCCCCCAAACCGGCCGCCGTCGTTCCCGCCCCCTTCCTCCCCGGCCCCGCCCCCTTCCCCCCCGGCTCCGCCCCCTCCTGCGGCCTGCCTCTGAAGGGGGTGGAGTCGCCGAAGCCGGAACCCGCCCCCGTGCAGGAGGGCGCTGCGGCCCCCCCCGCCGACCCCCAGCTCCTCCCCGTGGCGGGGGGCAGCCAGGCCCCCGCGGCCGACGCCTCGCGGGACAAGGAGGAGGAGCACAACTACTCCCTGTTCCTGACGCAGGGCAAGATGGCCGCCTGCGCCGAGCCGGAGCCGCGGGACGAGGACGCCGCCGAGCCCGACGACGAGGACCACGACGAGGGCTTCGGCAGCGAGCACGAGCTGTCCGAGAACGAGGAGGAGGAGGAGGAGGAGGAGGAGGAGGAGGACGAGGAAGAGGAGGACGAGGACGAGGATGAGGAAGAGGACTATGACGACGACAAGGACGATGACATGAGCGACAGTTTCTCCGAAGCAGGTAGGGCAGGAGTCCCCTCACTTGGCTTAAATGGAGATGTTGGCTGAAATGGCTTAAATGGAGATGTTGGCTGAAATGGCTTAAATGGAGATGTTGGCTGAAATGGCTTAAATGGAGATGTTGGCTGAAATGGCTTAAATGGAGATGTTGGCTGAAATGGCTTAAATGGAGATGTTGGCTGAAATGGCTTAAATGGAGATGTTGGCTGAAATGGCTTAAATGGAGATGTTGGCTGAAATGGCTTAAATGGAGATGTTGGCTGAAATGGCTTAAATGGAGATGCTGGCTGAAATGGCTTAAATGGAGATGTTGGCTGAAATGGCTTAAATGGAGATGTTGGCTGAAATGGCTTAAATGGAGATGTTGGCTGGGGAATTTCTCAGGATCGTTAGACTGTGTCGAGCCGCATCCCACAGTGCACTGCAGTCTGGACGCCCGCGGGGTGGCTCATAATGAGCGTCAGCGTTGTGTTAAAGAGAAAAGGGTAACTGATTATCGATTATCAGAAAATTGAGTGATATCACTTGCTGCTGTACCGTTCGGCTTTGGGTATAAGCTGGAGAGGAGGAGCAGGGGACTGCTTTTGTTCTGTCTCCTCATGCTTTTAAGGGTAAGAGCTTGGAGCAGGGCTCTATCTGTCTGGAATATCTATGCAACGTTTGCTTTAAAAGTTTTGATTCATTAAATATTTGAGGTGCACTGAAAATGTCTGGAGGCTACCCAAGGGTGGGATGTTTACTTTATAAAGGAAGTGTGTTTTTTTTTAAATGCCCGTCTGAGCACGGAGGTTAAATTTAGAGGAAGTGTGTGTGTGAAGCAGAGTCGCTTCAGTCCAGGGAACAGTGGAGAGGTTGAGTGGGTCTGGCCTCCTCCTCTGTGCAGGGGGGCGATGGGGGAGTGTGTCCAGGGCCACTCTGAGGTAGAGTGTGTACAGGTGTAGAGTGTGGTAGACAGGAGAGTACAGGTGTAATCTGTGTATGGGGGCGATAGGGGTAGAGTGTGTACAGGGTCAGGTAGAGTGTTAGTACAGGTGTAGAGTTCAGTCGTGTACAGATCAGTTAGAGGTGTGTACAGTAAGGGTAGAGTTACAGGTAGAGATACAGGTGAGTGTGTACAGGATACAGGTGTAGAGTGTGTACAGTAGTCAGGTGTACAGTATTAGTGTCAGTGGCTGCTCCTGCAGAAGGGGATGTGTTAAGGTGCTCAGTAAGTGTTCAGTAGCAGGTGTGAGAGGCAGAGGCTCCTGTTTGCTATTCTGTGTGATCCTGGGCTGCTGGCTGACAGCTGCCACCGTGCGCCAGTTACTGTCTGCGTGATCATGAGAGTGACACACACACACACACACACACACACAGCTTCAAACACACTCTCACATAAACACACACACACACAGTGACTATGGACGGCCATCACCAAACAATTCAGCTCCCTTCAATGGAGAAACACTGAAGAGCTCCCCTGTCATTAGTGACATGAAACAGTATCTGCTCGTCTGTCCTGTTTGTGCACCTTGTTTGCTTCTTGCTAACGATACAGAATCAATGGCCTTTCTAATTTAAAATCCAAATGTGCGCTGCAGCAGGACTGCGTATTAAAGCACAAAAGAGACTTTCAGAGCTGGGAACAAAAGTCTTTTGTGGACTGTGTTAGCAAGATGAGCTGTGCTTTAATGGACCTGATCAGTGTGTGTAAGGAGACACCTCATTCATGCATGCATGTCCCTTCCTGAGGACGCACACGTAGCGCACACGTGAGTGGCATCCGTGCCCACCGCGTGACTCGCTGTGACTCCCTGTGAGGCCCTGTGACTCACTGGGGTCGGGACTGGTGCTGTGAGACCGGATGTTACAAGCTGGGCGAAGCAATTTTGTCTGTGTCCACGTGTGTGTGTGTGTGTGTGTGTGTGTGTGTGTACGGAATATACAGTACGGCAGTTACTGTGTGTGTGTGTGTGTGTGTGTGCATGTCATTCTGAGCAACACATGCATATCTCTCGCTCTCTCTCTCTCTCTCCCTTTCTTGATCTCTCTCCCTCCCTCTCTGTTTCTCTCTCTCTCCGTCTCTCTCTCTTCCGTCTCCCCCCCTCCTCTCTCCCTCCCTCCCTCTCCCCCCCTTCCCCCCTCTCTCCCCCTCCCCCCCCCCCCCTCAGGGTGTGATAATGATGCAGTGGAGGAGGTGAAGGGTGTGACAGTGTGCTCCTCTCGGAGGAGGAGGAAGAGGCGCTACTTTTGGGAGTACAGCGAGCAGCTCACCCCGTCCAAACAGGAGCGCGTCCTCAAGCCCTCAGAGTGGGACCGGGAGACGCTGCCTAGCAACCTGTACCAGAACAACGGCCTACACCACGGTGAGCCTGTTACACACACACACACACACACACACGCACACACACACACACCACGGTGAGCCTGTTACACACACACACACACTCACGCACACACACACACCACGGTGAGCCTGTTACACACACACACACACACACACACCACGGTGAGCCTGTTCACACACACACACACACACACACACACTCACTCACACACACACACCACGGTGAGCCTGTTACACACACACACACACACACACCCACACTCACACACACATCACACACACACACGCACACCACGGTGAGCCTGTTACACACACACACACACACACACGTGCTCTCTACACACACACACACACACACACACACACACACGCACACACACGCGCTCTCTCACACACACACACACACACACACACACACACGCACACACACACACACACACACACGCGCTCTCACACACACACACACACACACACACACACACACACACACGGGTTCATGCTGCTGTGGGTTCTCGTTGCGGTGCACAGGGAAGCACGCGGTGAAGAAGTCTCGGCGCACAGACGTGGAGGACCTCACCCCCAACCCCCGGAAGCTTCTGCAGATCGGCAACGAGCTGCGCAAACTGAACAAGGTGATCAGCGACCTGACGCCCGTCAGCGAGCTGCCCCTGACCGCCAGGCCCCGCTCCCGCAAGGAGAAGAACAAACTGGCCTCCAGGTACACAGCTGTCCTCTGATACACTCACCAGCACTCTCATTAACACACCTGTGCTCACACCTGTACTCTCATTAACATACCTGTGCTCTTATTAACACACCTGTCCTCTGATAAACTCACCTGTGCTCTCATTAACACACCTGTGCTCACACCTGTACTCTCATTAACACACCTGTGCTCACACCTGTACTCTCATTAACACACCTGTGCTCTTATTAACACACCTGTCCTCTGATAAACTCACCTGTGCTCTGGGGAAGCTATCTGGTCCGTAGCATGAACTGAGAATGTTCTGACAGTGAGCTCTTTATTTTCAGACGTTTGACTTTCCACTGTTATGCAGGACTGTTTACATATAAAAAGAATAGTGTGAAGTGCGTGTGTGTGCGTGTGCGTGTGTGTGTGTGTGCGTGTGCGCGTGTGTCTGTCCAGCGTCCCCTCTTCCTCTGTGTTTTTTAGCCCTCAGAAGCATTCCAGTAAAAGCAGCTCCTTTATAGTCACTGTTTACAGGGGCAGTCATCTGTGTTCAGTTAGCCCCACTCATTCCGGCTCTCCCCCAACACCCTGTTCTCTCCCAACACCCCCGTCTCTCCACAGGGCCTGCCGACTGAAGAAGAAGGCTCAGTACGAGGCCAACAAGGTCAAGCTCTGGGGCCTGAACACGGAGTACGGTGAGCGCACTGAACGCCGCGCACAGACGCTCGCTGGGCTGCTTGCCTGTCTGCGGCTGAACACTCGTTCCGCTGATCTCCTGCCTGCCCCAAGGTCGTCACTCAGAATGAGCGGGAAAGAATGTTAAAACACGGATCTCAGTCGTCCTAAGATTTCATTTTCAGCTTTTATTTAGAAGTAAACGAGTCCTGGAGAGTTGCTTAGGCTGTGTGATGCTCCGCAGATCGCCTCCTGCTGGTGGTGAACGGGATTAAAGAGGAGATCGTGCACAGGGTGCAGGACCTGACGGACGACAGCGGGACGAGCATGGCTGAGAAACTGGAGCGGCTCATCAGCGAGACCCTGGGTAAATAATTATATACACTGTTTTATATACTGCAGCGATGTAGGGGCCAGTCTGACATAGAGGTTTACAGTACTGCAGTGATATAGGGGCCAGTCTGACATAGAGGTTTACAGTACTGCAGCGATATAGGGTTTGGGGGTGGGGCCAGTCTGGTTTTGGGGGCGGGGCCAGTCTGTTTTTTGGGGCGGGGCCTGTCTGGTTTGGGGGTGGGGCCAGTCTGGTTTGTGGGCGGGGCTGCTCCTGTACCTGTGCGCTCTTTGCTGTTCGGTGGCCCTCCTCACACCTGCCTGCTCTGTGTTTGCAGTGAGGTCACCTGTCGCCGGGCAGACGTCCGACTTTGTGAACCAGATTCTGGAGAACACGGCGGGCGGGGACCCCACAGGGGGCCTGGTAGGGCTCCGCGTCCCCACGTCCAAGGTGTAGGGGGCGGTCGGGACGCCCCCCCTGGAGCGGAGCGATCCCGTCCACAGCATTCCAGCCCCAGCGCTGTATCCCCTTCAGTTCTGCATGTTCAGTAAACCCCCCTCCACCCGACCCCACCCCCCCTCTGGAAAACCATCCACACGCCAGGCGTGAATACGTACCCTACCCCTGTGTTTCTGACCCTGTGATGCACATGTTACACCCGGTGACATCAGAGCGCAGTTCTACATACAGAGTTCCAGCGTGGACGTGTGCGTGCTGCTCGCCTCCGGCGGAGCGCGTGACTAGCAGAGCTCACCGATAGGACCCTGCGGCCGCGAGACGCGAGCGCGCTCCAACGAGCTCCCTCTGCCGTTTGCATGCTTTTCCCCCGATCGCAAGGAGACCGGTGCATTATGGGTAACGCTCGTCGCGGGCCTGTACCCCCAAACCCCCAGCGAGAGTTTTGGTGTTGACTGCTAACGCTGGAAAAGCGTGGGTTGGGCTGTGGGATGCGGAATTCGGAGATGCGGAATTTCGGGTTGCGGAATTCTGGGATGCAGAATTCCGGGTTGCGGAATTCTGGGAGGCGGAATTCGCTGATGCGGAATTCTGGGATGCGGACCGCGAAACGGGCGAATCAGAGCTGAAGGGGTTGGTCGCGGAGGAGGCGCGAGCTCGTTTCGGTGTGTGTGTGTCTGCGCAGTGTCGTTCTGCGAGGGTCTGGTGCCGGAAACACACCACTCATCACGAGCACGGCTCACCAAAAGAGGCGGGAGAGATCGCAAGGGGGTGGGGCTTATAATTACGGGGCTGGTGTTAAAGTTGCTTCTGCCTGTAATGCAGATCATAATGACGAAAATAATTTCTCCTCGTCTTGGTTGAAATCACCTAATATTCTGATGTCATAGGCTTTGTGGATAGAGGCGGAACGGGAAAAGTATGAAATTCTGAAATGTACTGCATAACTTCATGTGTGTAACAAAAACAGTAATATTCATTGTGCCTTGTAATTAAGATGAGATGGATGATCACTGAATTTAAGAAAATATACTTTTTCACAGACTAAAAGGTGGGATTGCAAGCCGGGGTGGCTTGTGGATTTGTAATGTGTTTCAGCTCTTTACGATTTTCTGAATGTACATAGGAACGTATGGAAAATGTAGATCTATGCCACAGAGTCGGTGTATTGTACTACGAGATGGTTCTACTTTGGTTTTTGGTACTTTTGGCTGCGGCTGCGGGGGTGGGGGTGGGGGGAGCGGGGGGGAGAGGCGGGATCTAAAATTACAGAGGAAAATTACTATGATAAAGAGAAATATTTGCACACTATATTTTGATTGTTTTTTTGTACCAAAGATGAATGCAACAACATGGCGAATAGCCAGTTTCAGTAAGGTTTTGCACAGCTTAAAAGACACCGTATTGAATGTAGAAGAAGGGGTTGGACAGGGATATTCAATGAACTGTGAATTTTTGCTTGGGTCCAATTATGTGCTGAAGGAAACAGTCATTCGCACCTTGGTTTGCTGTTCCTCTCGTTGGCTTGCGAAGTAGGCAGAGTTTGGGATCGTACCTTTTTGTGGGCTGCGGCGAAATCTGCTGCCTTCCATTTCTTTTCCTTTGAGAGTAATAGGAACCGATATGAAGCATTTAAGTGTATAATTTTATATAGCATGTTTGTAAAATATTAGCAGGAATAACCAAAAGATAGTGTTTATTTAGTTAATTTATTCATTACATATACATATATTGTATATTCTATAATATGTATCTGTAGAATTTATGTATACACAAATACATAAATACGTGTATATACATATGTTCGTACATACTCATATATATATACCCACTCCCGAGTTGCCACTTCATCAATCTAACTTGTGGTTAAGCATGATAACTTTCTAAAGCTCTGTCTACTTCTTATTCAAAAAGAAAAAGGTGAAAAATGAAAAATAGATGATCATTTTTATATATTTTTGTACAGGTAGCCTTTTCCTTGTTTGTTGAAGTCACGAAATGATTCCATTTGAAATGTATTTAAATGTGATGAAAAGCTTTCTCAGAGTTTGCACTGTATTGGAGCGTAAGGTTGTATTCTGTGTTAAAGTACTGATATTTTTAGAGGGGTAGTTTTTGTAAGAGGCGGCCGTATTGGGTATTATTCTGGTTTCTCAGGACCCCGTGTGGATAATGTTAGTCCAAATTTGTCCGATTGTGAACAAGCTTAAGATGAGGCCAACTAAACGCGCACACGGCGGGAAACGTTCACGAGCCCACATTCAGAGAATGCACTTTGTCTCGGGTATAGAATTCAGCTTAGCCAGAGTTGATAATAATTTGCGTATGCCTACTCCACCTTGTTCGTACTTTTCAGTTGCTGCTCAGATTTGTGTATTATTATTATTATTATTATTATTATTATTAATGTGCTAATCAAGAGTTTAGGAGCTAATCCACAGTTTTGTGGGATTTAACAGCCCCCGCAGTCTGTTGCTTTTAGCAAAAGCAAAAGAGTAATTGAAATGTATTGAAATTAAAAGGGGGAAAAAGCATGCATTTTCAATCAGTCACTGCAGTGGCTCTCGGGTCGTTCGTTAGCATGCATCGTTAGCAGAGTGATGGTACTCCACGTGCTTATTCTGTCATATATATGATTTATTATCAGTGGACATTTAGGTCACAATTTACTGGCTGTTTCTTTTAGCTTTCTCTTTAACTTTGAGAAGTGAAGCTAAGCAAATATTGGGCCAACCTTTAACAGTTCCTACAAAACAAAACGTATTATAAATATGCCTGTATTGCTCAGAAGAAAATTGCTATTTAATTCTGAGGGCACTGCGTTGGATTGAATAGAGACCAAAATTGGATTTAGCCTATATCCAAAACAGTTTGTTTCGTTTAAATTAACGGGGCGTGGCACTAGGAATTTTTACTGGGATAAATACGTTTCGCAAAACGTATTTCACAACTTAAACCTCCAGTTCAGATACGTTGACATAATGACTAACAATTCAAATAAGAATTTGCACTCTGAACAAAAACACCACTCATTGGTTTTGTAACGACAGGCGGTTTCAAATCGCCTAATTTCCACATAATGCTTAATTGCTGGCTAATTCTCTTTGACAAAGATCTTAAATAGTGCAACCCGACATGAAAAAAGCGTACGTTTGATCTGATCAGTAGTCCTGCTGGGGGGTGGCACTGTGTCTTGGATGAGATGGGCTGCATGGTTCACAGCTGCTAAGGCTCTGTCTCACCGCGTTTTCACTGAAAACGCTGCATTCGTCGGCCGTTAGCGTTTTCCGCGCGAGGGGTTTCCAGCCGCACGAGCGTTTTCCACGCGGGGTAGAGATGCTTCACACTTCCATATTTAACAAGGTGGACAGGGGATTTCCTCAGAAACCAGACTGATATATGAAGGGGGAAGAATATATATTTTTAAATCGTTGTCATTGCAATCGTCGATGTCATTACTTTAGCACTAGCGTAGCGGAGGTGGTGTTTCCCATTTGCGGTTTGTCTTTCCTGAAGTGTGTCACTTTTGTAAATAATACAGAAAGAATAAGCTGATATTTACCTTCCTAAATGTTTTTGAGTTTGTATAGTATGTTCAGTATGTGACATTTAAGAGGAAACGAAAGCACTTTGTTTAAAAAAGTAAAATACAAAAAGAGTTTGATTTTTGTATGTTCCTTCCATTTGCTGCTAATCGTGGCTAAACAGAGTGGTGCAGTGTTAGCGTGATTTGGACCACCGGACACAGACAGAAAAGCCTCGCGAGGGCAGCCCATATAGGCTACCGATGACTTAAGTCATCAAACTTTCGCCTTCAGTAGAGATTTCCTATGGAAACCAGATTCTGCTTGGGGTTTTCTTCAGGTTGATGTACAGTGTAGACACGTCTCTTCTGGACGTTTCCAGCTAATATTATCATTTTTTAAAATGAATTTCTTTTGTTTTATTGGGAAAAAAACAACGTCTGGACGTACTCACAAAAGCTCCAGTCTTCAAAAGAAAAACGAAATATCTCTGTACTGTATGTAAAGTCGTTGGCATTGGAATTACCAATCAGAATACCTTTGCCCTGCCAACCGTCCATTCATTCACAAAGGATAGCCAAGCTTTGGTGCAAACTTCTGTTGCTACGGCAACATATCCTGGCTTTCGTAGTACTGTGTCTACAACTGAATCTCTTCAGCCTGGCGATTCACTCAAACCGACTGTGCTAAAAAAAAAAAAGTAATCGTCAGATGTTAACGGTAGGGGGATTGGACATTGTGAAATACATACGCTATGGAATTTGTGGCAGTATTCCAGTCCTCTCCTTCCAGCACTCGTAAAGTGTTCTTGCTGGTTTCACTTTTAACATGTTCAATGCAAGCTGTGCAGCTTTACGTTATAACCAGGGGACTCTGTGGCATTTGAATCAGTCTAGAAAGTGGTTGGAATTCAATGCCAGTCAATGTTACTTTCCACTTATTCTGTTGACCTTAAGAAAATACATAAATACACAGTAAATATTATAGTTTAAAATAGTATATATTCTATTTAGCTCCATTAAAAAACTATCCTTAACAGAGAACACAGAAAATATATGTTGAAATATTCAGTTTTTAACCTGTATTATAATTTTGGCATACTTACCGGTCCATAGCTGAGTTTTGGTGTCAGTGTTACCAGTGCTGTCCATTGTGCACTATGCAGTGGTTACTCTGGTGAGTAATGCGCTTTAGGTTTCGGCCTTCCAAACACAGGCAACAGGGCGTTTACTAATGTGCTTCATTGACGTTTATTCTAGTCCTACGGATGCTAATGTGGTTGAACTCACAGGTTTTCTAACCGGGCTAAGGGACCTGTGATGGTCCCGTACAGGTGTCTCATGACCGCACTATGTTTCCGGAGGCCCTGGCGTGTCACAGGTTGCGTGCGAGGCGGTGTTGCTTCACGGGAAGCCTGTAGTGATAATTGCAGATGTCTTAATTGCTGATTTGCCCTTTCTGACTTTTATAACCAACGGAATGCTGTAGTATGTTGTTATAATAATATTTTTATTTTTTTATTTTTTTTTTTGGACGAGCGTTTCGTAGACCTTTTGAGCGACGGGCGTTTGCGCGAGGTCGTTCTGTAGCGGGTTGTGTCGCCGTCGCGGCAGTTCGCCCGAACGGGGAAATGCGCGTGATGTTACGTTGTGAGAATGCGTACGGGGCTGTACTGTTGCTCAGAAACTCCGGTGATCTACCACTTATAGCCTACAGGTTGCACTGCACATGTTTCAACTTGCAGAATTCGGTCTGTTAGACAAGTCGCCTGCAGACTTGTATTCCGTTAGTGTACATCTGGCAGCTTCTGAAGAAATACAAATAAAAGAATTTACATGTGTTAGTGAGAAGACACAGAGAATTTAGCCGCCTTCTTGGAAAAACCCGACCAGGCAACTGTGTGGTATGATTAGAGAATTACTGAGCAACAGAAGCAAATCTGCTCTGCACCAATAGAGAAATTTGTATCGATGATGATTGTAAAAGGTCTGACTGAGGACGCTCATTTCACTTTAATGAGCTCGAGAGGAAACGAGGACGAGTCGTTTTCTGTGTGCAACTCGTATTCAAGTTTGCGTGCGTTTCGCTGTTTATCTTCCGTCTCTATGGAAACGAAAAAGTACAAATTTTACAGACTATCAGAGAGTGGCCGTGTCCCTTTCCAGGGGCTTTCACGAAGTATCCAATCTATTTTTAATACAATGCCTGCTTTATCAGGTGCCTTACTTAAACACGACAATTTAAGCTTGATCTCTTCTTCAGAGTTTGACCTTTTATATCTTTGAGTATACGCTGATTTTAGCCCACCATGCCAATAATTTTAATCCTTTTTTTTTTTTTTGGTTATTTAAAAAAAAAAAAAAATGTATCTATGTTTTTTTTTTTTTTCCTCAATTGGACAGTTTGACCAGTCGTCTGGCTCTGTGTTAACTAGACACAGCGGTCTCTGTGTGGAGTCTAAAGCTGAATGTAGTCTTCCGGCAGGAGATTGAGTGAATCATGATGAAATTAATCCCAACACAAAGACGTGATCAGTGTAACATTAGGTGAATCTATCCAAAGAGTGCTACATTTACCATTCAAATTACCTTTGTCTCCTTAAAGAGTTGTTTCCTTTATGTTCCTGTTGGTTAACTTATTTTTATTTTTTTTTAGTCCTTAAAAGCAAATGTTTTTGTATTTCTTTTGTATTTATGGTCTAAATCTGTAATAATATATTGCACACGTTTGAATTTTGGATGAATTTTTTGCCTTTATGCTGTCTACACTCCTCTCTCTCACTTCCCTTTCTTTAGCATAGCTTCTCTTTCTTGTTTTGTTTTTTTTTTTTTGTTCCTCTAAGAAAAGCAGAAAATTGCTGTTTAGCTGTGGCTGTGATAATGAGCTCTTGCAGGGCACAGAAGAGCAGACTCAGGCCTGAAACAAACTGAGCTGGGGCCGTGGTCTCCGCTGGGAAAGGCGGGCGTGTTTCACAGGGACCCGGCGGACCCACTGTGTCCCTGTGTGAATCGGAACCCTACCTGCCTCTCCATTCCGTGGTGGTGTTGCTAGGCGAATGCTTCCGGTGGCCTTGTGCTGGCTCCAGCAGCCGATGGAGAGGCCTTACGAGCTCATCTGTCAACAGGCCAACAAGGCCTGTCCTGAAAAAGGACATGGAGGAGATCAGCTTTTTGGGCCCGTGGTCTTAATCGCTTTAGGCATTTAAACCTTTAGACAAATTGCTCTTTTTCTTTCAGGCCTGAGTGGTTGCGGTTTTAAAATGAAACAAAATGGCGTGCTTACGAACTCACGGAGCGGACGGTGCTCTACTGACATCGTGGAAATGTGCCTCTCAGGTGTCAGCGTGACTCCAGTCGACCTTTGACCTTCCACACCAGTCCTGAGGCAGGATTTCTCAAACAAATCTGAAATATCTCCATTAAGCCTGAGATTATTTTCAGTGTTTAATTAAAATGGAGGAAAGTGTTAAAGAGCATTGCTCGTATCTTTTGCCCCAGGCGATGAGGATTGGTCACGTTTTGAGCAAAAGGGGGGAGTTTTGTTGTACTGCAGTGCCTGAAATTGGTTTTCAACCTTTGGCGCTGAAAATCTGCTCCTGGAATTGAATAATCGTGAACAATTCTGTTGACATGAAATTCCAATTTGGCCTCCAAGCTTAGCAGGACTATGGCCTTGCAAAAGGGTAAATAGACATGGTACATTGTGACATGGACGTCTTTCTCAGTCACTGAGGTTTTAACGGGCGGGACTCCACCCACAGCAGTGACCAATCAGCTTGAGCCATCAGCCCCACCGTGGAGGGTACCTGGAGCTTTGGTGGGGGGTCGATTTGGGTCTCGAGGACACCTGGGCAGGCACAGATCTCCCTGCCCTAAACCTGGGCAGCTCCCCTCTTGCACCTGACACCTACAGAATCGCGCAGAGAACACCTGTACAGGATAATCTCAAAACCCTCTTCAAGCACCACAAACCCACCTCAGTGCAATGAACTACATTTCCTTCCAGACTTGAGGCGTAGCCAAAGTAGCGTAGCTGAGAGCAGGATTGGTCTTAACCAATCAGCTTGTTTCAAACAGTAATACCACAGGTATTTGACCAATCCATACAGCCGGTACTTTTAAAGGCACTTAGAGGCGTCTCCCTAAAAACCTGCAGCAGTGCTTCTAATGTTGTATGGTATAGAACTAGAGGACTAGCATGGGGTCTTTAGATAACTAGTACTGTGTATGTACCCCCCTTCCCCCCCAGGTGTAATAATTGTGTCACAGTTGAAGGCTGTATTTCATTGCCAATTTCTCTGTAATAGATCTTATGGTGACATTTTAAGCGATTCTGCGGAGTTGTGTTCTGCTGAAACTAACAGTAACTTGCTCCTATTAGTCATGTCTAGATTTTTAGCCCACATATATGCCTGTTCAACACAATATCTAAACAGTTGTTATGTTTATGTTGTTTAATTGTCGTGCTGCATTTATACTTTTGACTTTCTCTAAATGTTTTGTTTCATTTCTTCTTGAGGCATAGTTTGCTGGAGAAAAAACCACTGGATTATAAGCAGTGTGTGTATAGATGTGAAGTAGGATTTGAAAGATGCATTTCTTGTGTAATTGTGCCTCTTGTTTTATTTTAATTTGTATTATTATTGTTATAATTATTTCACAGCATCGTATCAGCCAGGTGTTGGTACTACAGTTGCTTGTAACCTTGATAGTCTCATTCTATTATTGATTTTAATAAAAAAGAAAACCCATTAGAAAAACAGTGTGTCTGTTTTTTTAATCCTTTTGGATGTTTTTGGCTCTTCGTTGATGGCTGTTCTGCTTCCTTCAAATAATTTCTTAAAATTACAGAAATGCTTAAAAACACAAATTAAAATTATTTAATGATGCAAAATATACAGACTATCAAGTGAAATATAACAAATAGACAACAATGTAACACTTTTATATGTAGTTAATTACAGAACTGTTGGGACAGTGACACCAGACCCCTGGGACTGTCCGTGCATAGGATGGGCCCCCAGCAGCCCACAGGATGGGCCCCCAGCAGCCCACAGGATGGGCCCCCAGCAGCCCACAGGATGGGGCCCCAGCAGCCCACAGGATGGGCCCCCAGCAGCCCACAGGATAGGGCCCCAGCAGCCCACAGGATAGGGCCCCAGCAGCCCACAGGATGGGGCCCCAGCAGCCCACAGGATGGGGCCCCAGCAGCCCACAGGATGGGGCCCTCCCAGCAGCCCATAGGATGGGCCCCCAGCAGCCCACAGGATGGGCCCAGTCAGCCCACAGGATGGGGCCCCAGCAGCCCACAGGATGGGGCCCTCCCAGCAGCCCATAGGATGGGCCCCCAGCAGCCCACAGGATGGGCCCCCAGCAGCCCACAGGATGGGGCCCCCCCAGCAGCCCACAGGATGGGGCCCCAGCAGCCCACAGAATGGGCCCCCAGCAGCCCACAGGATGGGCCCCAGCAGCCCACAGGGTGGGGCCCCAGCAGCCCACAGGATGGAGCCCAGCAGCCCACAGGATGGGCCCCCAGCAGCCCACAGGATGGGGCCCCAGCAGCCCACAGGATGGGGCCCCAGCACCCACAGGATGGGCCCACAGCCCACAGGATGGAGCCCCAGCAGCCCACAGATGGGGCCCCAGCAGCCCACAGGATGGGCCCCCAGCACCCACAGGATAGGGCCCCCCCAGCAGCCCATAGGATGGGTCCCCAGCAGCCCACAGGATGGAGCCCCAGCAGCCCACAGGATGGGCCCCCAGCAGCCCACAGGATGGGGCCCCAGCAGGTCACATTATGGGCCCCCCAATGTCCCATAGCTCTGGTATTTACCTTCACTGGAGAGGCCGTCACTGGAAAGCACAGATTCACTAAGATTTTTATTAAATTATCTTTTTAAACATGACATGAAATCTCATGGTGCAGATTCGGGATTCCTCGAACCAACAGCGGTGAGCACGTGCGTGCGTGGTCTGGCTCCCGTGCAGCTGAGAGGATGCAGGGGTGAGTAACCTCAGCGTGCTGCCTGCTGTGCAGAGAGCCCGGTCCCCAGGTCTCCAGGCCGAGCTGCAGAGGTTTAGCAGAAAGATGCGGAGCAGCAGGGAGCCTGAGGAATCTGGGCTCGGAGCAGACGCGCATTAATTAAATGCCATTTTCCTCCTTTCATTGTGTGAGGATTAGCTGGCTGTCCTGTGAGTGTATGTACGCCTCTGCTTTTTTTTTCATCTCCCTCTCTCAGTCTTTCACCCTCTCTCTCTCTCTTTCTTTCTCTCTCTATCTCCTTCTCCTCTATTTTATCCTCTCTCTCTCTATCTCTCTCAATCTTTCTCTGCCTCTCACTCTCTCTTTCTCAGTCTCTCTCAGTCTCTCTGTCTCTCTGTTTCTCTCTCTTTCTCAGTCTCTCTGTCTCTGTCTCTCTCTTTCTCTCTCTGTTCTGGGAGTACTGCCAGTTTCATTTCCTGATTGCGCCGGGCACTCTCACCCGTACATGACATCATTTACCTTTGATTCAGTATACACACCCATTAAGCGCTAAAACAAACCCGGTAATGTCCGCGGAACCCTGGGGCCGCTTGTGCTTCGGAACCGCAGAAATATTTAACGTGGCAAAAACGCGGATCTGACCTCATTCAGCCGTTCGGTCTGACTGCAGACAGCCACCCGCCCTTTGAAAGAACAGAACAGACATTCAGCCTCTGATTTTTTCCCCCCCAAAATATTTTAAAAAAAACCTGGGATGGCATGAATTCCATTTGCCTAGTTAGGCATCGGCAGGGGATGCCCTCATCTGCCGATCCGAAGCTTTAGTAATAACTATACATACATGATCATTTTGATATCAGCAATTTCGCACACAGTAAGATTTTTATTATATTTACAGATTTATGTAGAGTACATCCTTTGCATATGTCAGTAACTTAAAAAAAAAATTATTATAGGTAAAATAACCTGTGCATGCATGCTTGGTACTGGTATGTCCTTCTGTACATATGGACTGTTGCTGCATGTTTATATAAAAATACTGAAAATTGCATAATTAAATTGTGACATAAACATGATGGTTGGGAGCAGGGAAGTTGTGATGTGACCCTGGCTCTGAATGTATGGCGTGTAAGTCAGTTAAATATGCAAAAGGCTCATTATGGGATATAATTAAAGCCTTGTGTGGCATAAAATAATGCTTAACCAGGCAGAATGCACAAAAACAAATGGCTAGAACTCAGAGATTCTGTACAGTCGAAAAAAACTTTGCTTGAGTACTAAGTCTGGCTGGCTAAAAGGATCATAATATACTGTTACGAAAATGTTTTTTTGCTTGTTAAGCACGTTATGTCTGCTTATTGCAGCATTGAACTTTATGAAAATGAAGAGCTAGGACCTCACTATTTTTCATTGTTGATGCATTAGATGAGCACTAACTATAGGTAAATGGATTATAGAAAAAATATACAGCTCATTAAGCATTATTTTTGCTCAACGAGGCATAATGTGCTAACACAAGGACCAAGGTGGTTTATATTGCTACCCTTTTTCTCACAGGAAGTCCTCATGGAATACTTTAACAGTACAAAATATTATGGTCCAGCTTTTCACTTTTGTAATGTTACATTAAGCCTAGTTAAGTAGTTTTCTTGGTAAGCGTTCTAGCCTAGGCTACTACTACTGGCTTGGGTTCTTTGCAGGAAAATCGCATAACCATGTTTACTATGTTTGTCTTCAACGGTTAGCAATGTGTTTTGTAGCAAAGAAGATGACCCAAAGGGGACGTAGTAGGCTAGAACGTTTACTAAGAAAACTACTTAACTAGGCTTAATGAAACATTACCAAAGTGAAAATCTAGACACTACTATTTTGTACAATGAAAGTTTTCCTTGAGGACCTACCATGATTTTTTTTTTTTTTTTTTAAAGAACAGCAATATACAATGTACTGAACGCTTGTTTTAAAATCTAAATTCCACTAAATTTACATGACATAGTATTTGAGAAATCATCGACTCAATAAATCATCGGTTAAACGTTAAAAAAAAAAAAAAATTTAAACGCTGAACAGAAAAAAACAAACGGAACCGAAAAAAACGCTGACTCTGACTCGGATTGACCGGGCTGCTTTCCGTAGTTCTCGGCTAGACGATGGCGTCTAGTCTGGATGTTCACGTCCGAATATGTGGACAAGAAATCATTAAATACGATTTAGAAATTAAAGCTCTCATTCAGGTAAGAAGAGCTTATGTGAAATTAATGTGATATTTGCTATAGATGTGTTAGCTTCATTCGTTCATGCTGTCGAATATACCTCCCCAAACATGTTATGCTGCTCGTGATGCACTTGAAATGCCGGCAACGTTATCTTGCTGTAGAGCTTCTTTCTGTTTGTAGCCGTGATTGTTTGTGATAATTTTTGGGATGACAGTAACTACCCAGTGACAAGATAGCGATTTAGTAATCTAATAAACGTACAAGCAGAGGGCCGATTGGTTTCAGAAAATTCAGTACGCTTATACCGGTGCGAAATGAAAGATGTTAACGAAGCTGATGTTATTTGGCACGTTGATAATATAACTTTAACAACCCGTGTAATGTCACTTAACATAGGATATAGGGGAATGTCCTGGACCACAAAGCGAGCTCGCGGATTTAAACTCTGAAGTAAAGGAGAAATTCCGTCATCTGAGATTGCGGATTCAGGTGAGCGTCCAGGCGCATCGTTTCTCAGGGACGATGGGATATTCGTCCTGTATTTTAGTAGGCTTGGTTTGGAGTTATTACCGTAGATTACCATGCAACTTTAGCTTGATGCTAGGAGTATGGCGGAATAACTCTCTTCTACAGGATCTGGAGCAAATGGCGAGGGAACAGGACAAGGAGTCGGAGAAGCTGTCCATACTGAGGGAGGTAGAAGGCCACCGGAGGCAGATGCTGAGGTAGGCTTGAGTGGCTGAAGCTCTAGGCTCCTAATCACTTCTGAAGGGTTAAATCCGCAGTGCTGCACCGTTTTAAATTGAAACCCGTTTCACACTCGTACCGTAGAGCTGAATGGTGTTCCAGACGGTTTTGCATTTCGAACCCTCCTAAAATGACCGCTCTGTGGCAGCCGGTGTTTGACTTTATCCAACAACTCACTACAGGCTGGAGCACTGGGGTTAAAAAATACACTAGAATACATGTGAACTTGACATTATAATATTGATCTATATGAGACACTGAGTCGTTCATCGTAATATCACAGCTATACTACATTACTGCAAAAACAATACTGCCAGGCATGTGTAAATTAGACCGTTTATTTCATCTGACCATGAAATTTGTGTTGAAATATTTAAAGATATTATTAATTCTTAAGATTTTCTATGACTGAAGACCCCAGTTTAGGAAACGCTGCGCTTGTACAATGTACAGTTCACAGTTAGTTGTTTGGCGGTAGATTTTAGCCTGAGCTGCTTACACTAGTCATTTAACAGAAGCAAACGTCACAAGAGCGAGAGATCGGCACAGTTGCAATATAAAGAAGTGCCGTTGTCGAGATGCAGATCTGTGAAATAAAGCTCGTGAAGGTTTCGTTGTTTAAAAAAGGAAATCCTCAGAACGAAAGGACAAAATATGTGTGGAATGCTGTCGAATGGCATCGGTGGCATCATCTTTCATAGCTAAAATAACCGTGAATAGCCGTCCTTTAAGGAGACGTGAGTCTTCATTTCCTGGTCTGATTGCGTGCCGTGTGGGCCTGTCAGGTTTGCCAGTTAGCACTTTGATTGACGTTGAGCTACGTGTTGCGGTCGCAGTGCAGATGGACGGCGTGCCTGACGTGCGTTTTGATTGACGTTCAGCAGAGCTGTCTCTCTGTCCGTCTCGCTCACCCGTGTGAAACGGTCTCGACTGGGGCAGGGCTGACTGGAAAGCAGAATTCCAAAACAAGCCTCCCCAAAATCTTCCAGGGCAGGCTCTTCCTTTTGTGGCCGATGGGATGTTTGTCGGAGACGTGGTTGTGACGCTCCCTGTGACCGGTTCCTTTCCTTGTGTGTGTGCAGCAACCAGACAGCCTGGAGGAAGGCCAACCTGGCCTGCAAGCTGTCCATGGATAACCAGGAGAAGGAGGAGCTGATTCATGGAGGAGATTCCCCCCTGAGGCAGAGGTCAGTGGAGTGATGCACGGCAGCCATTTTGTGCCAGAACACTCACCCACCACACATCGGCTGAGGTGGAGAGAACAGTTTTTAGCCAATTAAACTGGGGGATGATCAGGTGGCAGGATGCTAGATCTAGCTGAGATATCACTGAAAAGACAGCAAATGTATGATTGTGCTTGATCAGTCCGTGCATGTCTGTGTAGTCCAAAAAAATACAGTAAAAGAATAAATAAAGTATGTATATATTTTGCACCAAAAAACGGTTGTAATTCATAATGGAAGATATAAGCTTTACTGGAAGACATGGATTGTTTTAGTTTTTTTGCAAGATTGCTAGTAGTGGTTCATCTGAGCTGGGAAAAAAATAGTTGTTTGAATAAAAGTGTTTATTTGTCCAGTGTTTGTGAGAAGCGGGAGTCTGTCCTCTCAGACGGTGTCACTGGCCCCGTTTTGTTCGTCTGTGAGGGTTTACGGTTACGGAAACAGCAGCACATTTTTTCCATTTTGGAACACAGTCTCCCCCGTTTGTAAAGATGTGGAGGTTTTAGTGCGGGTTTAGGGATGAGGTTTATTCTCTTATTCTTGCGCACCCCAGACTGAAGCAGAGAACATGAATTAAACATCATCAGAACTCCTTTGGTGTTTCAGGATGACTGCAAGTGCTTCTTTGGCTCACTGGCTGCTGGTTTTGGGGATTTTCCAAAGACGCTCGAAATGCTCCAGGATTCAGTGTCTGTGAAAATGGCATTTATGTCCCCCCAGGACATTTACTGAAAAATTTGTCTTTCTTGTTTTAGTCGGCTCTTGGGCACAAAATGTCTGTTTAGCTGTCAGTTTCTTGCTAGTTTCCCTCTCTGGGTGCAGTAATAGGTTTTTATCTGCATCAATAAAAAATAAACTGGCACATTCAGCTTACGTTGCTCGCAGTCCCTGAAACGCTGGTGGCAGTTATGCAGCTGGAGCTCTACCAGGAAAGCCAGGGCCTGCAGCGGTGTGCAAAATATTTGTATATTTGGGCGGGTGTGTTTCAGGACAGATTTTGTTGCCTCTGCATGCCTGTAGTCCTGGATTAACAGATCACATTTCAGTGCTGTTAGCATGTGTACACACACGTGTGTGTGTGTGTGTGTGTGTGTGAGAATCGCGAACACACCCTAGAACCTCACCTGTGTCTGTCCTGCTCTCTACCTGACGTTGTACACCTGGACCAGTGCCACTGCTCAAAGGCACCTTTTACCTGTAGAGAGAGAGAGCCCCTTACCTGAGTCACAGGTGCGCTCATTACCTTCTCCAATCCACATGTCAGCTGGACACAGGCTGGTTTGGAATCTGCTTGGACTTTGAGTGTATTTATTTATTATTATCTGTGTTCTGAAAGACAGTTTCGGCACAACCTGCCAGCTCGGCAGAGGCTGATGTCAGAGCCTTCAGTTAAACCATCTCCAGAACAGCTTGCACATGATCATCAGGTTTTGGGATCATTTTTTCCCTGTGTTCAGTACTGTGCTCATTCATGCTTCCGTTTGAGAGTGTCTAATGTCTAAGCAGTGATGGAGAACTGGGTGAAACAAGACCAGGTTAAAACCTAGTATATGGCTGGACCCAACACACGTGTAACTTCATAACTCGGCCGACCAATGGTGCAACTTCATTACTCAGACAGTCAGTCAGTCAGTCACTCACAGACATTCGTGTTTGTAGGGCTGGCCTCGCTGTTGCGGTCCAGCCAAAAAACTAAGCTTAGTGGGAGTGGCTCCAGACAGTCATGTGGCCTCTGTTTCTCCAATCAGAAAGATGACCAAAGAGAGCCTGGCCCAGTCCTCCAGTGACATCACAGAGAGCCTGATGAGCATCAGCCGGATGATGTCACAGCAAGTGCAGCAGAGCGAGGAGACGATGAGCTCACTTGGTAAGAGGCGCCCCCTAGGGGTGACGGGGAGAAATGCCTGTTTGTGGTTAAAGGGAGGGGGGGCGGGTCTGCCTGTTTTGAACATACGGGGTATTGCCATGCTGAACCACACGCTCATCAACCAAAGACGTTAGTGAATCTCTGTCTGTGGTGATGCATAGACCTGCAAGATGGAGGCCGCATGCTGACATGTCTGAGGCCTGGACGCGTGTGTCCCTTCCGTTCGGTTTGGAGAGCAGCTGCGTGGTTTTAGCGCTGTGTTCAGCTGCAGCAGTGTGCCTGTGCCAGTGTGCCCAGCGGTGTGCCCGCTGTGGTGTGTGCCCAGCGGTGTGCCCGCTGTGGTGTGTGCCCGTAGCAGTGTGCCCGCTGTGGTGTGTGCCCGTAGCAGTGTGCCCGCTGTGGTGTGTGCCCAGCGGTGTGCCCGCTGTGGTGTGTGCCCGTAGCAGTGTGCCCGCAGTGTGTGCCAGTGTGCCCAGCGGGTTGTGCTCGCTGGTGGTGGTGTGCCCGTGCAGCAGTGTGCCCGCTGTGGTGTGCCTGTTGCCGCGTTGCAGCAGTGTGCGTGTGCCCTGCGTGTCCATTGTGTGCCCGTAGCAGTGCTGCCCTTGTGTGCCTAGCATGTGCCTTGTGCCCGCGTGTGCCGTTGAGTGTGCCGTGTGAGCTGGGACTCTGGTCTCGGTGTGCCGGTGCAGATGTGCCCGCGGGCGGGTTGACCTCCAGCCCGGTCCTATTTGTGCGGGTGGAGGGACACGCGGGTGCAGCACCTTTTCACCGCTCTGCCTCTCCGTAGCCACGTCCGCCAGGACGGTTCTGCAGACCAACGAGGAGTTCAAGGCCATGACCGGGACCATCCAGCTGGGCCGCAAGCTCATCACCAAGTACAACCGGCGCGAGTTCACCGACAAGCTCCTCATCTTCCTCGCTCTGGCGCTCTTCCTCGCCACCGTCCTCTACATTCTGAAGAAGCGGCTCTTCCCCTTCCTGTAGAGGACGCGAAACCCCTGACTTTCAGGTTCCGCTCCGTCTGAGCTGCTGTTTTATCCTGCTTCTTTTGGAAAGATAATACCTTTTTGGCTATTATTTCCCCTCCCAAGTTTGTTTCTGGCTTTTAAGAGATACATTCCAGGCTTTTAAGAGATTGGGTCTAGGCTTTTAAGAAATCCAGTCCAGGCTTCAAAGAAATCCAGTCCAGGCTTTGAAGAGATGCATTCCAGGCTTTTACGAAATCCAGTCCAGGCTTTTAAGAGATCCATTAGTGTGTAGCTCTCACATATGTGGTCCAGTACTCTGTCCAGCTCCTGTCTGCACTGTTAGTAAAGGTTGCTGTTTTGTTTGGGTCATCTGAGCTTCTCCAGGAAGTAGACATTTTGGCAGAAGGGTTGCAGGCAGCAGTTTGCCCATGCTCTGCTCCACGGACCAGGAGTGCTTCAGAAATCAGGCGGTCCGTGTCAGCGGGTCCTATTCATATGCTCTCAGAAACACAAGCAGAAGGCTAGCTTCCAACTTTATATTTTCTGCATAAATTATATATTTAAAAGTTTATACATTATGGTTACAAAATGTAGTTTTATACAT
The DNA here is from genome assembly GCF_018555375.3 of Anguilla rostrata. Lineage (NCBI taxonomy): Eukaryota > Metazoa > Chordata > Actinopteri > Anguilliformes > Anguillidae > Anguilla > Anguilla rostrata. The sequence continues at coordinate 1,729,363 of NC_057935.1, forward strand.
TTTATTCTGTGTGCGCACTGTTTCCTGCTGAATGGCCTGGCTCTGTGTTCGTCGGGCACTGTGACAGGTCATAGTGTGCCAGGCTGTGTCTGTCAGGCACTGTGACGGGTCATAGTGTGCCAGGCTGTGTCTGTCAGGCACTGTGACAGGTCATAGTGTGCCAGGCTGTGTGCGTCAGGCACTGTGACAGGTCATAGTGTGCCAGGCTGTGTCTGTCAGGCACTGTGACAGGTCATAGTGTGCCAGGCTGTGTCTGTCAGGCACTGTGACAGGTCATAGTGTGCCAGGCTGTGTCTGTCAGGCACTGTGACAGGTCATAGTGTGCCAGGCTGTGTCCGTCAGGCACTGTGACAGGTCATAGTGTGCCAGGCTGTGTGCATCAGGCACTGTGACAGGTCATAGGCTGTGTCTGTCAGGCACTGTGACAGGTCATAGTCTGTGTCCGTCAGGCACTGTGACAGGTCACAGGCTGTGTCTGTCAGGCACTGTGACAGGTCATAGGCTGTGTCTGTCAGGCACTGTGACAGGTCATAGTGTGCCAGGCTGTGTCTGTCAGGCACTGTGACAGGTCATAGTGTGCCAGGCTGTGTCTGTCAGGCACTGTGACAGGTCATAGTATGCCAGGCTGTGTCTGTCAGGCACTGTGACAGGTCATAGTGTGCCAGGCTGTGTCTGTCAGGCACTGTGACAGGTCATAGTGTGCCAGGCTGTATCCGTCAGGCACTGTGACAGGTCATAGTGTGCCAGGCTGTGTCTGTCAGGCACTGTGACAGGTCATAGTGTGCCAGGCTGTGTCTGTCAGGCACTGTGACAGGTCATAGTGTGCCAGGCTGTGTCTGTCAGGCACTGTGACAGGTCATAGTGTGCTAGGCTGTGTCTGTCAGGCACTGTGACAGGTCATAGTGTGCCAGGCTGTGTCCGTCAGGCACTGTGACAGGTCATAGTGTGCCAGGCTGTGTGCGTCAGGCACTGTGACAGGTCATAGGCTGTGTCCGTCAGGCACTGTGACAGGTCATAGGCTGTATCCGTCAGGCACTGTGACAGGTCATAGGCTGTATCCGTCAGGCACTGTGACAGGTCATAGGCTGTATCCGTCAGGCACTGTGACAGGTCATAGTGTGCCAGGCTGTGTCTGTCAGGCACTGTGACAGGTCATAGTCTGTGTCCGTCAGGCACTGTGACAGGTCATAGTCTGTGTCCGTCAGGCACTGTGACAGGTCATAGTATGCCAGGCTGTGTCCGCTTTGGGATAGTGCCTGTGTTTCTTGTGAACCGTGTCGTTGAAACTTTAGTTGTAACAGTATAATTTTGACGTCATTGATTTGGTACCAAGACCAATTTTATGAGCTATGTTTTCAGGTGTACATATAATGACATACATTGGCTTTAGTTTTTTTTTTTTTTTTTTACATTGGAAACATTGTTTATATATAATGTAATTATGCATTTTCTAGAAAGTAATTTGTATTGATGGTATTTGATGGAAACAATATAGGCCCATTTGCTCTTTTAATAAGTGTTACACAAAGTTCTGTTTCTGTCTTAATTTGGTACTTTTTTACATTTTTTTTAAAGACCATGCTCGTATTTTATTTGGCCTGTGACATCATCAGTTATTAGTCAAATCTCATTGGTGTTGTGATCAACAGGAAGTGACTCGTTTCTTTAGTGAAGTGTCCATGGTCCCTCTGTTCTGGCTTGTGTGAATTAGACGTTAGCGCCGTTAGTGTTAGCGCGATAGAGCTGAGCCTGTGGTTTACTCTTCCTTGTTTCCGTTGGATCATCGGTGTTTAGTTACACTCAGCACCTGCAGTCTGGACTCTGGTCAGAGACTACAGGAAGGTTACAGACTGAACTCACTTGTCTGCTGTTGGGCGGACTCGGTCAGCTCTGGTGTTGCTGTCCCAGGGTCATGCAAGTTGGAAGATGGGTGTTCTGGCCTGCTGTGCCGGAGGGGGAGGGTGGGGGCAGGGCGGGGCTGGGAGGGGCAGGGCAGGGTAGGGTGGGGCAGGTGCAGAGCAGGGGGGCAGGGGGGCAGGGGGGGTGGTGGTGACCCAGAGAACGCGAGCATGAATCGTAACGAACTTTGGCATGAATCACATCTCTGCCGATACAGAAGCATGCGCCCCTGTCTTTCTTCAGATAAGACCCGGAAAAGCCGATTATTCTGGGCCCTGCCCCCCCCCGGGGAGGTATTTTTGGAAGGGGCTGTCTGTGTTATCTGGCTTTTTCCTTTCAACGCCCAGCAAGCGCAGGGAAGCTGCTGCAGCGAAGTGACCTTCAGTCCCCCCCCCCCCAACCCCTCGATCCGGATATTGGTTTTACCTGGATACTGACTGGCTATGTCCTAGTTCGTTAGAAAACTTTCACTTTTCAACCAAATGTCGCTGAGATTCTGCCTGAATGCCTGGACAGCGTTTAACTGACTTTTCACCACAAAAATGCTCACTGGGATTTGACTGATTGCATATCCAGCTTCTGGGTTTGACACCTATCAAGGGTTTTTTTTTTGTTTTGTGCGAATCTCTGTATACTTACAGCTTGTTCTATTACACCTTCTGTCTCTTGGTTGCTGCGGTTTTGTTGGACATCTGAAATTATGGTAACCTATAGAGGTGTCTGTTCCAGAGTCTGACAGCGACGCCTTCCTTTATCTGTGTCCTTTTCAGTAGGGCTACTCCGCCTCTGGCTAGTCTCAATTTTACACTTTCAGGCCGCCCAGTTTAACGCCTGTGAGGATTTACACGAATAACATTTGCTTTGCCTTCGGGCTCTTTGCGTCCGCAGCCTGACAGAACGTCCGTTAAGTGTGCAGTTCAGGTTTGGTCCTGCGCACTTAAGACGTGGGAACAGCCAATCCCATGCGAGATGGGTTTTAACTAGTGATTAATGGGCTGATGAACGCCATTAACCCGGACCAGACGTAGGCCTCCCCTATAGCGCGCTTAGACGTTAAGTCGCCGCTCTTTCGCGTGATGGGCTGTCAAATCAACTTCGTATAAGCAACTGAAACATCTGAAAGGTCACGGCCTTTTTAAAGTCTGTCATTGGTCAATTAAGGCATTATCGCGAGCTCTGGATTTCCTTTTCCGCTCAGCTCAGCGGAATTTCACCGGGTTGGGAATACCGTGGGGAGCAAGAATTTAGCCATTCCCTGAATAGGTTCACTTGTACGGAGAAACGCAAAACTGCACAAGTGCGCAATTTAGCATACGCTCAGACTTTCTTATGAAGTTTCAGAATTGTGAACATTGCGTGACAAAGTCCTGCCGGGCTTTGTCAAATGTCAAGTGGCCTTGTAGTCGCAATACAAATTTGTTGCGTTTTACAACCTTTCCTGTCTCAGTCTAACAGTTTAAATGGAGTACTGTAACGACCACTTGAGTAGTTTTAACCTGACGCTAAACATACGGGATATCGCGCAGAGGTCATCTCGTGAGCGTTTAAGACATTTGCCATGGCTACAGACTTTTTATGTAGTGTGTTGGAATTAAATTGTTCCTCTGTATCAGGTTTTACTTTGAAATTTAAAGGGGGAGTGATCTGGTATTCGGACACTCGCGAGAAAGGAAAACAGACGGACAGTGGAAAATTCCGCCTGATTGACAGTTGACAACTCGGCTTATAAATACGTTATTCTTAAATACAGTTCTCTTGCTGGGCACACAAAAGTTCCGTTTTCTCAAATCATTTGTGGGATCCGATTGCCTTTGAGTTATTTGAGTATGGATAATTAAAATCTGTTCAAGTATATGCTGGTCTTTAACGTCTGAGTTAAACTTTCTTTAACTTTTGTTAATTTAGTTACAACCAACTGAGGGAAATGTCGAGCATTGTTGGGCTGAATTGCCTATTCTCATCATTATATTACGTTATGTTAACAATTTGTTTAGTTTTAAGAAGCGACTGAATTAACTTGGGGAAATTGGCATTACATTTTACACTGTGGATTTTAAGACAAATGTGTGGTTGTGATGTTTTATTTTCTTACTTAGTCTGGGTGTTGGTTTGTTTTGAGTGTTTGTAGTGCAGCTGAAGGAAACTGCGCTTCTTCGTTTACACGAAAATGATTTTTTTTTTAAAGTTCCTAATTGTATTGCACATGCCGCGATGAATCGCATAACGTCGGCTACAGAATAAACGAAGAGAAGGCTTCACTGTTAAATTCGACAAAATGCCCATTGACTTGAATGCTGAAAAACACCCCGAATCAAGTTTTGTTTTGTGTAAATGTAATCTATTTGCACCGTAGGCATTTTTGTCGGCTGTATTTGCCGATGATAATTATTTGTTCACACTATGGAGGACATATTTCATGGTTAATTTTAGTCCTCTTTTATTTAATTTTTTCTAATAGCCTGCGTAATTAATAGGCCTATTTGTTATTGAGCGTGCGTTTTTATATTCAGAAACGGGAATTACGTAAATGCATTTTAAATTGAACATCTGAAAATGAACATAGACCAATTGTAAAATGTATCTTCTAGTTTAACTGATATCAATATGACCCCTTTACCCTATTGGCTGTATCGCATCATTCGATGAAACAATGACACTGGAGGTGCATGTCCCGTCCACGCAAAATATCCAGTGTTAATTTAACTCTTAACAGTAGGCCTACACACGAGTTCGAAAAAGACCATATGTGCTCTTTGAGAGTTAATTTAACACTGTACATTTTACTGCGCGTGCAGGTGCTCGTTGCAGTGTTCCGCCGTTTGGCCGATAGGTCTGTCGGCTATGCTGCACAGGATACAATTAGGCCTAGCCGCCTAATCTAGCTGTAGATTTCAGCAGATGCCTAATAAAAAATAACGGACAAAGGTTCCGATCTGATCCCGATTTAATTAAATGAGACATTATCTTTCTACTTTATAATCACTGTCGTCTTCTTTAAATAAATATGTTGCAATATACAAATCACCAGAAACCGTTTTTCTAAATCGTCATCGTCAAAATGTAAATTTAATCAACAACCTGCAGTTCTTGGGGATGTTGAACTGCCAGCCAATCAATGCTAATTTTGGTTTACATTACATTAGATTAACTTGCTGTTTTACTAAACAGACTAATGTCAATTGATACCATACAGGAAGTCCATATATAGTCTGCTTTCCGTTGGGCTTCTTGCATGACATTAGGCCGTTTAGTGAAATAGCAAGTCTATGATTTATTCTGTTTTATTCTTGACCGTTATATTCCGTCGAAATTATATCTTCCGAGCCCATTATATCCTGTTGGTCCATCGTCCTCAGTGAGAAAAAATTGTTAATACCTAATCAGTATAACTTGCGGGCTGTGTGCAAGTGGTCGATTAATATAGGGACTGCCTGATTCTCATTTTGTTGGAAAACTCCTTAGGTGGTTCATCTAAATATGGAAAGAATAGTTCCATTGAATTGCATATTTTCTAACGAAATCTGTTTCTTGTTTTCTTATTAACTGAAATTTCACCCCAATATCTACGTAAGCACTCGTTGCTTTTATGTTGTGGAACCTGGGTTGTGTTGACATACGGAAATTATCTTTTTGCGCTCAAAACCTATTTCAACAAAAGTTAGAACAATTTTGGAATGGCGTTGTGGTATGGGGTGACCGAAGCTAACATTAGCACTAGGCTATCCGGTTTTAGAATAATGTATTTCTAAATTATTTTAACGCTTCGTTGAATGAATCACAGTCCTGAGCAGCTTGGTTAGCATGCTACCTGCCGGAAGACCCTCGTTGTTTCCGGGCATCAGTGCTACCCGCCGGTGGTGGACGTTGACAGCGTATGTGCAGATGTGGAATTCACTAAATCTGTTCTTTGCACATAGTCTTACAAACCAAAACGGCCTATTACGTCAATTTTTGGTTGAACTATTACTTTAAGTCCGCCACGTACTCATCATACTGATGCTGCAACTGACAATTGTGGTTTTAAATTTATTACGTAATTTATTGCTGCCCAATTTATTTTTCATCTGTTTTAATTAAAACGCGTGGCTCTTGTTGGCCAAAAACAAACAGGCTATTAAACGTCACGAATAATACCTGCCTTCTCATCACGGCATTGTGTGAAATCGAGTAGCGCAGCTAATTGTATTTTTAATGGCTCTTGTTTTGACCAAATAATAATTCAATAAATAAATACGTGAAATTAGCCAGCATTTCTTATAAATGCGAATTGTGTTTTTATCAACTGTACTCTCATCTTCGAGAATTAAACTAATCATATTTTGTCATTTGATTAGTGCTCATTGTAAACAAACTGTCAGAACAGCTGACGTCATGTGAACGATGGAACATTTTTTAATCATCTTTAACCTGAACATTTTCTTTGCTGTTCGTCTTTTTTTTTCGTTGAACAGTAAAGAGGTGGGCCTATATTCTCCGTTGTTTTCGGTATATTCATGCAGCGATTTAGGAAGAAATGCAACCATTTGCATGTTCTTGGCTGTTACCATATCTTTCATTTTGCCTCTAGAACAAGTAAACAGGAGATTTGTTCGTTTTGACACGTCAGACTTTATTTACAGTAAATATTATTAGTGTAGACTAATTAATTTTGTTATTTTATGGTGATATTGTGATGTTTGGCAAGCCCGTTACTTTTTTCTTTATTTGTAATAACATTAGGATAGCATAATACATGTTGATGTGGGCGTAAGATAAATATTGCGATGCACATGGCTTGCAGGTTTAATACCCCAGTAAAATGTTACGAAAAAATCCAAGGAGCTTCTGAATAATATGGGAAAACATGTTCTCGCTCCACGATTTATTATTTCAAGCCATGTACACGTGGTCCTTAAAATAAACCACGACTAATAACATTTTTTTAAGATAATCAACTCAAGGCAACTTCATAAACTACTCCATAAAAATATCACGCACGTCATAGGCAACAAGTCCGAAGAGAGATCATGGACAATAATTTTTTTCATATGGAAAGAAATGACATGTAGTGTGTCTTTCCGTCACGGGCAAATGCAGTACGACAATTCTGCTTACAGTGCACAAAACACATAGGCATATGTGTGAACAACTTAGAAAAAATAACATAAAAGACAAAAACAGTTGCATGTTTCCTTTAGTTTGATAGATTGTCCCATGTGTCGTGTTCTATTGAATGTAGCATCCAACGCACGCGGTGTAGCCTAAGCTTGGCTTCTTATTTTGAGAAATGGTTATGCTTCAAAATTATGGTAAAACTTCGATTTGTCCTTTGGAAGCTCGCTTTTGTCGCGGTTGTTTTGGCACAGACCAGTTCATAAAGAATTCCGTCGAATTTCGCTCTGAGGCTCTGTGTAACGTTTACACTGCAATTCGGACCACCCTTTTTCACCACGCTCGGATTCCGTGAAGCGAGGACACTCCGTTGCCGGACTGAAATTGGGTCTGGACGTTGCCCAGGTCCCCAACGCCGAAGTTCATGTAGTTGCCACCGGTGGAGGGAGACTGGATGGTCTGCATGGTGGCTGCGGGGTAGCTGCACGCGTAGTTAGAGTTGCATCCGGGACTCGGGTAGTTGCTGAAGGCCGGGTAGGTGTTGTAAGTGTAATGATTGATGCCCACATTATAGGACGTGCTGTATGTGGACGTGTCTCCCAAGCAGGGCTTCCCGTCCCGAACCAGAACCGGGACCGAGATGCGTCTCGGCGGCGGGATTCCTACCATCTCCAGCGTCTGGTCCTGCCGCTGTCGCTTGCACTTGTACCGCCGGTTTTGGAACCAGATCTTCACCTGCGTTGAAGTTAGTTTCAGCACGCTGGCCAGGTGATCTCGCTCGGGCGCGGACAGGTATTTTTGCTGTTTGAAGCGCCTTTCCAGCTCGTACACCTGCGCCTGGGAGAACAGCACGCGCGGCTTCCTCCTCTTCCTCTGTCTCGGTCGCTCCGTGTCTTCGCTCTTCTCTTCCTCTCCTGGCTCGGGTTGCGAGTAGATCTCTGTTTCAGGAATAAATAGTGTTAGTTTATGTTTTTACCTGACATATCGTTTTCTTTCTTTATAAAGGTAAATAATTTCCCTTTTGTCATTTGACAAAAACCAAATGATTGGGAACAAATTGGGCGAAAAATAAATACTTTTTTTAAAATGGGAGGTACGTCCAAATTCGATTGTAACGGATGGTTACACTGTAGAATCAACGACTAAGAATGATCTTTCGATGTGTAGGATGATAACTATATAATAACAAACCTAATTCTTCACGTATGTGTATTAATTTTAGAGTTGTTAATATTTATATATCAATTCTGTATATCAATTAAAACCAAGAACGTTTCCCTAACCGCCTGCTAACCTGCGTTTATTTTTTTGTAAGCCAGTTTCGTTTCGCTGGAAGTCGGGTCGGCTATAGCTGAAGTAGAAATAATTTGCAAGAACAGAATCACCTGCAAAACGTAACCGTTAAAGCGCGACCAAAGCTCGGCAAAGACCGAGTCCCACGGCCTAAAAAAATCAGACAGCCGTGACACAATTTAATTTTAACCGGATGGAATTACACATTCATATTGACATGCTTTGCGTTTTCACTGAACCATTTCGTAAAAAGAAGGCCTGAATGAATCCTGCAAATTACATCCAGAGCGAGACTTAATTTACCTTTCATCACAATACATGGGTAAAAGCAAGGAATGATATGAACCTGGCGTCGGAAAATGTTCAGAGTTTCATTCTGTCCAAAGCTGCAGCACCATTTAACTGGGCCCTATGCTGCAGTAAAATATCGCATGCAAAGTTCAAATAACTGTTGGTTGCCTATAGGCCTATGTCCTTGAAATGTATTCCTTTGTTTGGCGTTTAGTGACGGTTAATTTGAACGCATCTAGCAACGCACGAACAAAATATACTTCGAAAATATTTAAGAGCACCTCCCAAATAACACATAGCTAAATGAAAAAACACACGATAATCGCGTAACCACCAAACAGGCCTCACCTTTTCTTTGCTTTTCTTCGAACCCGCTGTCCGCTTTGTCTTTGATGTCCATTTCCAAGAAACTCTTTCCATAAAAGGCAGCCGTGAAGTTGAGGGAAGACGTTTTGCTGGCCTTGAGTTCTTGGACATCGTCGCCGAAAAGCGAGGCTCCAGGTGGCATCTCGGCGAACGGCTCCTGCTTGAACTTGGCCAGCATGCACGAGGAGGTGGGCAGCGCGGTGTCGAGTCGCGGCGATATTTCCAGAGAGGCCATGTCAGCCTGGTTCTGCTCCAGATTCAGAATGTCCTTTACGGAAAAGGGAGTAGACGTCAAGGGGTTGGGAAACATAGTCAGTGGGTGTTTGTGGTGTTTAATTCACTGGCCCAGAAAGAAAAAAAAAACGTTAGCCGGTTGAAAGAATAATAACCCCTCCACGCACACACAGAAAAAATCACCAAACTGAAGCGCGCTCTTGTGGGACAAGGAGGCTCTTGAGAAAAGTGTTCATCTTTACAGTAAACCGTGTCTCTGGCTTGTGAAGGACTATGATAGCGCGGTTACGTACGCGGAGCCGGGGAGGAGGGACTTGTCGCTTTAAAATCTGTACGTGGTAGGTTATTGGCTGCGGCTGTTCTACTGTCATACCAGGTAACCTTAAAAGTCCATGCGTGGAAATTCAGCAAAAGGAGTAGCTACCGTGAGCATATGCAAACACGCGTGAATCTTTTTTTCATGGAATTAATCTGACCCCGATGTCCTAAAAACACTGGCCATTGTATTCGATTATTTACATTAAATCAATTCAGAGTTAAGAGGCACATGTGCAGTCAAACTGTTGGCAAACTGTTGATCATAATCGCGTGCCTTAATCCCAGCAATAGATAACGTACGCGCACCCCGAATAGGCGGGCAATCGAGGAGGAGTGGACGGCGAAGTGAGCGTTCTGCAGTGAGCCGAGGCAGGGACGGCAGATTAATTGTTTTCAAGCTGTTCTAGTATTGCGATAAGGCATTTTGAAGCAGGGATTGGACGTGTCAAATTCAAATTCGATGACATGTCCAGATACCTCTGCCGGTCTACCTAAGTGCACTGGGCGGTCACGAGGCCTTCTTAGGTCAGTGCTCTCGTCATAGTAACGCGCTGAGGTAAAAGTGAACGCATCGCCAGGCTCGGGGAGAAAACGGGTGACATCCCGAGCGCCGGGCTTGTCTTGGGTTTAGAGATGACACGGCCGTTTGTTTACCTCGGAGGGGAAACGGAGCAGACAGTGGTCGCAGAGGAAGAGGAGGTCTTCTCCTGGAGAGGACAGGTTGGGGCCACGCGGAAACTTGAAACTAGCGGTACCACAACTCAACTGTCCCTCACTGAAAGATTCCGGTGCCGCTGGTTTAATTGTCAAGATGTGATAACAGATCACAACAAACCGACACCCACCCACGCGGGACAGCCGGCGAGTAAGTGAGCCCATATGCAACGTCGGTTAGCCATTTTATTCGTGGAACCCATGTCACGTGATTTTCTTAGTATGAACGTGTGCTGTGCTTATCTTGTTACGAAGGCTGTGTCCCTTACCACAATGACAGCTGGACTATTGCTAAACATTTAACATGCATACAATAAGCAAAACAACAATGCATGTCAAATGTGACTCGCTTTTATCTACCATTCCCAACAGTTAACAAACAGTGTATCTCTAATCACTGTCTTTGAAGTGATTTTATTCAAGCATAATTCAGTTATGCTTTTGTGCAGTCAATCGCACGTACTCATGTTGAAGGCGTGAAGGTTATCCGATCGGCCTGTCTTTAGGGTTCATACGAGAGAGAGAGAAAAAGACTGATGTTTTCATTTATAGTTTTATTCGTGCGCGTTTGTCTGATGCAAATGGACTCTATTCCAGAATTAAACACTAATATTTACAAGGCAAATGGAACAAATAGCCTGTGTGTTCGCGCTTTTTGGATGTTTACCTGTAATTCAAACATGTGATCAAGGCTTGAGCTGGAATGAGTAATTGGCGATTGTGCAATATCTAATTTGAGCCGCGAGCTAGGCTGGCATTAGACGCGTCATTAATGCTCGTGGAGACTGTGGTGGTAGACAGACGACTTTATCGTTCGTTTTATCTCCAACAGTGTATCGCGTTTAGTGCTGTAGTGGCGTAAATGGCTTTTTTTCGCCTCGGCCAAGAGAGGCTGTTTAGTTTTTAAAGAATATTTGCGCGCTGCAGCTCGGGACTGACCGTGCTGATGAATGGGCCCAAGCACTTTTTAGGAAGAGAGAGTCGGCACGCGGCGACCGGCGCTGCAATAATTGGTGAAATAAAGTAAACATGCAGTAGAGCTCGTGGAAACTGCTTTTTGTCAAGATAGTGAATGAGTTTATTTCTTTACTTTTTTTCTCTCCTCGTGCCACAGTAGAGTGGCGTTCATCCTGTCACTCATTGTGTCCAAATTTAGACGAACTATTTGCATTTATGAAGTTAAATTCAAACAACAGTGGTTGACAATGTCTTGAAAATTTAAATAGGCCTAATAATACTGCTAATAATAATAATATTATTATTATTATAACAGGAACAATAAGGACAACATTAGTATTTGTTATTATGATTATGATAATAATAATAACAATAATAATAATAATGACAATAATAAAAAATAAATAATTAAAATCTATTTGTATAGTCATCATTGTTATTTACTTCTGAATTATACTGCACATATAGTTTTATTCATTATGTTAAGTACGTTAATGGAACGACTTGTTCTGGCTTCAGTGGGCTATCAGAAGGCCGGCCGCTGTTCATTCTGATAGTTGCTTGCAGGGCAAATTCAAGTCTGTAAACCTGGTACTGCTGATTGCTGTCTGCGCATCAATCATAATTTAATTTGTGGACCCTCATTTGTTGAAATGAAAAAAGCAGCACTATTACAAACTGATTACGAGCTCTGCTTTTTGGAGAGAAATCCCTTTCAGTACTCCCGCCGAAAGGTGCGCTTCTGGCTATCCTAATGGACATATTTAGCCACAGACCCTCAGTCATTTCAGCAATGAAAAATGGGGGAAAGAGGACCAATAATTTATGACAAATATTGCTCGTGGCTCGCTGCTCCACGCCAGTGCAGGAGTTGTGTGGGGGTCACCTGTCTGGCCCGTCTTTCCGCAGCACATTTCTAACGCAGATAAACAAGGAGATAAGGATTCTTTAAAACTTCCTGTTGGACGACTTGTTGTGGATATTATCGGGCGCGAGGCCGAAATGGGCTGAGGTATGTTATCTGAGCTCGTCTGCAACCGTTCCTGCCGCTCCGGCTTAGCATCCAGACCAGACGCCACGCGGCATTACCGAGCCTGGCGTCGTTTCTCTCTCTCGCGCGCCTGTCAATCAATCTGTTTCCCGCTACCTTTGCTTTACACCCGGTGGAAGCTAATTACAGCAGCTCGATATAGCAGCAGGACACCTGAGGGTGTGCGGCGTCAATCACCCAATATCGTTCGCTACCGTCTCACTGTCGTTTGGTTCTTTAAACGAAGCCCGCTTTCATTAAATAATTGTATCTGGCGTAATAAATTGTTCAGGCAACCGACCGTCTGATGTGGACATTCGCATTAATCATTAATTTAAAATGAAGAACGACTACTTCTGATATAAAATTTTTTTTTTTTTTTAAAACAATAAATCATAATATTAATGACAATGTTCTTTTTGCGTATAAATGTTTCCACATTGGAAATGAAGTGCTGTATTCTTGCCATAGGCCATACAAACATATCATAATCATTTTACGCCTAACATATCTCCGGCAAATTAACCATTCTTATTTCCCTTTTGTTAACTGCAAGAAATTCTGATTATTAAAGGGAGCCCAGTTATCCGCAATGGGCAGTCCACTTGCTAGAGTTTTTCGCGAGATATATTTGAAGAGAAATGTTGGAACTAATCGGCGAAGACTTCTGGATGTTCCGGCACCATTATTATTTGTGGCGCATGCGTAGGCTACACGTTTTTAATCTGTTGATGATTTGGTTTAATGTACATTTTTAACTGGTAATGGTACAGAAATTTCAGATGTCAGTTTAAAAACAAAACTCGTCGCGGTTCTCACGGCAATGTAGCTTTATTTAAGCACAGACGAAAAGCTTAAAACAAAAAAATATGTTTTACTTCAAGTTAATAACATTTATCATACCCGTATGCCGTTCTGTGCCTTTATAACAACATTTTAAATCATTTAATTAATTGAGGAAAAGAAAGCGGTTAAATCATTTAAAAATTACATATGAATTGTAGGCTGTTGTAATTATATACTCCAGATTATTATTATTATTATTAAATACTTATTCAGAATGGACGCGTATCTTACTGAACTAGACCGTTAAACTCGAGTTGACCGCCAGTCCTGTAAAAACGTGTCCAGAATCCAAAAGTTGACCGTTTACAAAAAGATTTCACTGGCCTGAAGCTCTTATCTTACACGTAAAATCATACTTACCGTCAGAGTAGCAAATTAATATAATGCAAATGACAATTTATGACAAAAACATTTTTTTAAGTTTAAAGTATTTATTATGAATTTATAATTGCATTATGATTCCTTTTAACTAACAGCAACAATAATAATAATAATAATAATAAAGCTGTTTTTCGTGGCTTGTTATTAGTAGGCTATTATTATTATTATTGTCATCATAATTTTATCGTTATATAATAATAATAATAATAATAATAATAATATAAAATTTTCTGATATTTTAGTTTACTAAGACCAGTCGATCAAACGTGTGTGCTGCAAAGACCGGATAGCTATAGCTATAGTCTCCCTACAAGTTTGGAAAAGGACAAACACGTAAAATAAAAATAAGAACCAATGAACAGGCAAGCAAGGAATGCGCCGTGCTAGTAAATACAGTAGTTAGGGACTTTAATTTATTTTCTGGCTGATACTAAATTAAATTAAATTTAAATGTGGCGTGAAAATGCGAATCTTTTAATGTCGTATGCTCTTAACCTTCACCGATATTCGTTGGATATACAAACCGGATTTTTCATTATCATTATTATTTTTTTAAATGAGCCATGTATTTTTGAACTTTTACTCATTTCTAATTCATGCAGAAGGGGGGGGGGGGGGGGTATTCCGGGCCGTCTCTCGGTCTTCATGATTAACTGCTGTCAAACGTTCAAGGACAGACTTTGCTGAAACACGTATTCCCTACCAGGTGTCCGTTCCACGCGTTCAAATATAAAGTAGTCGACGAAATAATAGAAGACCTTGGATAATATTACAATGGATGCGATTGTTTCCGCAATGGCTGAGTGGCCAAGAACGTCCTGTTTGAAATGCCAGTTGTGTTCTCGCTTTCACCGTCATTCCTCCGGGCGAATCGGCCTCGCTTACAGCTTCTGTCCAAACGGCGCGGCTAAAATATTTTACCGGTGTTCAGAGTAGCTTTGACCTGTATTTGCTCTGAAGTTTTTTTTTGTTTTTTTTAACTTAGTTTGTAAGACGATAAAACAATCTCTCCCCACCACGCATCATCATTCTTGATGCTGAAACTGCCCCCAAAATGATCCTCTTTACGCTGCTTTCATTTTCTTCCCCTGCAGTCGTATTGCGCCATCTGCTGGTCAGATAGAAAGAGTACAATGCGCCATTATTGCTGCAGGGTGCCGATTCAGTCCAACCGACCTATCTTTGTTTTTGTTTTTTTTGCGAATTTATAGTTGGTGTGAAAGTCAAAATGGCAGTTTTTTTTAAAAAAGCCTATCACGCTTGAAAAATGTTTAAAATGTGGTTTGTGCATGGATAGAAAAACGTAATATATTTAGATGAATTGTTCGGAAGTGAAGAACGCTGTTCTACGTTTAGCCTGAAAGCTGAGAGCTTACAGTTTTACCACTGCTTTCTTTCGCTAACCGTGTTGAATGGAATATCCAGTCGGCAAGTGCCGTTAAAACGGACGAATTGGAAACATTGCTCAGGAATTATGTACATTTTCGATGGTTTTAGCCCCATGCGTGCTTATACAGTAGTATGCCTACTGATAATATCAAGACTTACTGCAACACTAATTTATGACATAATAAACTGTACAGTACATGGAGACTTGGTACTTAATATAGCATTATTCTTGATGTGATATGGTAGCTGTGTTTTTGAGAAACAAACTTATCCAGTTCACTGTGAGGTAATCTAACAGAATCAGTGTCTCCCAGGTAACGCATAACCAAGGAGGGGATCAGCACCTCAGGATTTATCCAGGTGCAGGATGAGTTTTGCAATATTTCTCAAGTGATCAAAACGGTTATAGTAATTAATCTGTGATGAGAGTTGATCCAGAGCTGAGTTAGAAACAGTGACCAAATTATTAGGCCAAATGGGATGTGACTGTCAGGTTATTTTAGGCACTTCAGAATGCGATAGGTGACTTATCCTGTCCATAGTATTTCTGTTTTATCAGGGTTTAGCTGAACCCAGTTAGCGGCCATCAGTGTTGTACAGTAAGCTGCTCTAAGAGGAGATACTGCCAGTCAGGCATTTGCTCAAAATGACGCACAAATCTGCATAGAAACGGATCCCAAAATTATAATACTTCATGAGGCCACCCAGTGGTAACGTAGGCAACAAACAGTGCTGTCCTGAACATGTTTTCCTTTAGAGCAGCTATGAGCCTTTAGGCAGCGTATTGAGACTTTAGGAGCATATGAGCTCTTCTTGAGCCGTGTTGAGTTTAGGAGCAGCGTAATGGAGAGCTCTCTTGCAGTGTTGGTCTCAGGAGCAGCGTGTTGGAGAGCTCTTCAGAGCAGTTTGAGAGCTTAGACAGCGTATTGGAGAGCTCTTCTAGGAATGTATTGGAGACTCTTTAGAGCGCATATTGGAGAGCTCTTCTTTAGGAGCAGCGTGTTGGAGAGCTCTTCTTTAGGAGCAGCGTATTGGAGAGCTCTTCTTTAGGAGCAGCATGTTGAGCTTCTAGGCAGGTATTGAGAGCTTTCTTTAGAGCAGCGTGTTGAGAGCTCTTCTAGAGCAGCGTAGTTGGAGAGCTCTTCTTAGGAGCATGTGGAGCTTCTTAGGAGCACGGTTGAGCCTTGAGGTGAGTTTCTTAGGAGCAGCGTGGAGCTTCTTTAGGAGCAGCGTATTGGAGAGCTCTTCTTTAGGAGCAGTGTTGAGCTCAGGAACATGAGAGCTCTTAGGAGCGCATGAGAGCTCTTTGACAGGTATGGAGCTTTTTAGGAGCAGCGTGTTGGAGAGCTTCTTGGAGCCTTTGGAGAGCTTTAGAGCAGCATATTGGAGTGCCCTTGTTGCTGATTGATGTTGAGGGCCCTTGTTGATGGCTTGCCATTGGCTAAGGGGTTAAAAGGGGAGTGGTTTGGCACCTGAGCGCTCTGAAGTCTTCCCAGTCAGTCCCATCCATTTCCAAAGGTAGCTAGCTAATGCTCGCTAATGCTAACCCCCCGCAATATGCTACTGGGCAAGTGGTCAGCTGGTTAATGCTATCTAGCTGACATTATAGCGTTTAATCTTTTCATCATCTCACCTTTCATAGCTACTTTTAGCAAATGCTTCAGTTTTTTGATGACTGCTTGAGCAATGCCAGGGCTTCAAGGGAAGTGAAGAACTGTGTTTCCAAAATGTACGAAAATTAGATTTTTTTTTTTTTCATTTCTAATGTAATATGTATTTAGTGTGAGTAGCTGTCTCTTAAGTGCAATAAACCACTCCAACCCCTGCAGGTCACATGATATAATCGCATTATCACCCCACCTTTGTGTGTGTGTGTGTATACACACACGTATGTGGATATTGTACACACACACACGCACACACGCATGTATCAAGATAATTGAAATTCAAATTAATTTTTAACTTAAACATTTTAGTTTAAAGAATAAACTAAAAAGTTTAAGTTAAAAAAAATAAGTTTTAAATAGCACTGCATAGAGATCCACAGGGTATGTTTTATGAAAATGGTGACCAAGTGCATTCACATCTGTATGTATCTATGGAATAAAATCTTGAAAAGATTATCCTGCATCAAGTTTCTCTTTTCTTGTGTGTATGTCTATCTGAGTCCAGCCAGTCATTGGGGAGTGTGGGCGTGGTCAAAGAGAGATTACTAATCACAATCCTTAAAAGACAATTTGTGGGGAGGTGTTCCTGGGCACTACAAAACTGTAGGAAACTGCCATCGTAAAGTCAACGGGATATGCCCAAAATTATGATTTTGGGGATTTGCAGGATTCTGATTGTGTCAGACGTGTCCTTATGAGAATGTCAGTTTCTGTGTGTTACTATGCAGAATATTTCATTTTCTGTTTCAGATCTGATTGTATGTCATTCTCACCTCTGTTCTTTTCATTAATATACATCAGAAGGGTATAAATCTGCAGTCTAGTGGATGTGTATATGTATTTTGAACGTTACTGGTTTGACGTGTAGTTGGGCAGTGGTGGAGTGTGAGTGCGAGTGTGCGTGTGCGAGTGAGTGTGAGTGTGCATGCATGTATGAGTGTGTGTGTGTGTGTGTGGATTGTGATATATTTTAGTTGTTCATTGAAATTAACGGTTCCAACTGTAAGCAGGATTATGCGGTCACAGACAGGAAACACACCGAGCAGAGAGAGCCGGGTGACTTCCTGGTTTATCAAGGAGCTTTTCCACCAATCACGAGAAGCGCCAGAGTAGAGCGGTTTATCCCTGCCTGGGCTGCATATGAACTCAAACATAAACCCATATGAATGCATAGAAAATTCCTGAATCATCCGTCATCCAGAGAAGAAACCGAAGGCATATATGGACCGATAAGCCGTGCTATTAGAGGAAACAGACAGGGGTTTGGGGTTTAATGGGGTCCATGTGTGAGCAGAATGTGTCCCGCAGGCCTGCTGAGATATCCAGCTTCTCTCCATCAGAGCTGAACCCTGGAGGCGGGATTAATATTCAGATGTTTGGTTCCCCGTCTCTGATAAGATCGGAGTCGGGAACAGGAGGGGAAATGAAAATGTTTCTTGTATTTGTGTTGGGTTTCCGCTGTCTGCATATGGCGCGCTTGGGGGGATGATGGGGGCGGAGCCTGCAGTGGGATGGTACCTTGGCTCCTCCTCCCAGTGGGAGGGGGGCGGGGCTTGTGCCCTTGGGGGAGGAGCACCAGGTAAGAGCTTCTCAGGCTGAATCAAAATGTCCGATCTTCCCTGCACTTGCGGACTGGCGGACGTGGCGGTCATATTCACGACGATGAGATCTAAGGTCCAGTTTCATTGGCGCATTTTAGTGTCATAAGTTTTGCAGACGTAATGTAATGATGCTGAACACTTCAGACAACGTCAGAGTACGTAAGACCGAAGTCCGAAGGGCTGAGTCCACTCGTCCGGAGTGCAGACGTTTGGGTTCGCCTCAGTCTCAGCGCATGCAGCCCCTCCCGGCCCACGGGCCTCAGGTGTGCCGTGTGTCACCAGGTGAGTGGTGGCCAGATTCACAGCGCCCCCTGGGGGTCAGGTGCAGTACATGAAGACTTACTTCACAGTAGGAGAAGAGGCTTAATTAACGCCTGTAGTGTTTTTAGTTGTTTTATAAGAACAATAATGAAGCGTAAAATATAGCAGTCTTTCTGTTCTCCACATTCTGTTTGGAAGATTAAGAGTTTATGTTGTTAGTGCTTACTCTAATACTACTTTATTGGGCTCATAAACCACAAAAATAGGCGGAGCCATCGTGTCTCGCCAAATGGAGTGGTTTGATGTGGATGAAAGCATCTTTTGATTGGTCGGTGCCGTGATTGACAGCAGCGCATGGCAGCTCGCCCCACTGTGAGAATGTTGAAGCTGCATTGTGACATCACTCCGGCCTGTAGGGTTGGGCTCTGGAGAAAGCTGATTGGCCCATGGTGTGTGAAAGGGTTCCCGTGGGAACTGCTACTGAGCAGAGCGGATTGCCTGCAGGCTCCGCCCTCTCTCCCTCCCTCCCTCCCTCCCTCCCTCCCTCCCTCTCCCTCCCGGTTGGTGACTTTGGCAGGGGTCTCAGGCTCCGCCCGCCCTCCCGCCCTCCCTCCCTCCTCTCCTGGTTGGTGACCTTGGCAGGGCCCTCTCAGGGTCGGGCCCAGCTCAAGGTCACGCTGTCGCCGCTCGGCGGGGTCTGACGGCCTCTGGCCCGTTCGCCGCGCCGGGACGAGTTTTGTCTGCTGGAGTCCGCGGCTCGGGTTTGGGTTCCCGAGTCTCTTTCATCTCTGACAAATTGGGGGGCATAAATGGGGTTGGCCTGAGGGCATCTGTTCAAAACGCTTTTTTTTAAACCACCCTCCGAAACCAAAGACCTGTGTTTAAAGACTCTGTCTGCAATAACAAGAACTGCTGTTCAGAACTGCCATCTGGGGAAGTGTTAGTCCTGCATACAGGCGTCATTTTAACCAGCCCCCCCCCCCCCCCAGCCCCCAGTGTCTGAGCCTCTGGGGAAGGCTTTTCGTTTTTAAAGTGCACATAAACGCACAAAATAAGCTTGATTTTTAAAGCTCCCCTAGGCCTGAATTCAATCAACATCTTTTCAAACATTGATTTAAAATGCTAATCTGTTTTTATTCTTCTTCACAAACACATTTCAGCGAGCTCAGTGATCGCTAAAAGTAGCTCACCAATCGGAATTGGAGAAAAAAAGTGTAGTGCTTGCATTTACTTGTTAGTCAAAGTTACCGACAAATGTTTATTTAATCCAGCCCTGCGTGCTTTAAGCTTTTAAAATCTATCTCTGTTAAAGGTTAACTTGTTATTCCGTTGTTGGTTTTTAAATCCCAGAGAGATAGTTCACTAGAAACCCAGAATAAGACGTATTATCTCTCATTGCAGTATGAACATAAATCTGTCAGGATCACTGTTACTGCAGTAATTATTTAGTATAATATATGGCCAGTAGGGGGCAGTAATCTACCAGTTTACTCAGGGGAAACTGCGCCCGTGTGGTACAGAAAGTACTGACCCCCTCCTGATTATCTAAACGCAGAAATAAGGCTCACAAAGACTGCTGTTTTATAAAGTGAGACGTTTGTACGGGTCTGGGGGGGGGGGGGGGCGGGAAGCAGAGGGAGAGAGATTCAATCTCAAACATGCTGTCCGGTTTAAGCCTTGAAGTTCTCATTTTTGTGTTTCTCTGTAGGTCATTTTTTTCACAGTAGCGTCCAATCTGTGGTTCTTGAGCTTACGCACCATGAAAAATCACGTCGTTTAAAAACAGTTTGGTTACTGCATTTACAATTACGTCTTGGCGCTGGATTTTGCGCAGTTTGTCAGAGTATGACCAGACGTGCTCCAGTGACTTTTTTTGTTTTTTTTTTTTGTTTTACGATTTCAGGCCTGTTCGTCGGAATCGTAAAAGCAGCGGGAGTCCAGGGTTTCAACCCGCGCGACCTGCTTAGGGCAAACTCGCGCTCAGCAGACGATGGGCGGGGTTGCAGAGACGTTTCTCCGAACTAGTAGTTCCCTCTCTTTACACAGCCGGTTACCTCACGTGGGTCGTCACATGACGTCAGCTGGGCGGCATGACGGAAAGAGGTTCGGTCCAGGCGCGTGAATCCGAGTCGCCGTGGAAAATGAGTCCAGTTAAGTATTAACGTGAAAGCTTGTGAAACACAAGCTTTCCACACACACGCACACACACACACACAAGAAAAAACTAAGAGGGGGTTTGAAAGTTTGCCGTAAACCACTTCAGCCGCCATCGTTAAATAGCACCGGGGGCTGGGGCCATG